>NC_042616.1:144130787-144389669 GCF_901001135.1 Rhinatrema bivittatum
CTGAGCTACTGTTTTCTGTAAACAGAGCAACCTTTGTATGTGAAGCCATCAGCTGGTATGCTCCAGGGTGTGATATACAGAATCATAAAAACTGTTAAAACGATTTTGCATTTCTGGGAGAGGTGCAGGTGATGTGACATTTTCCTATCAGTGGGATGCCCAAGTCATTTGGGGGTGATAAGGCCATAGATAGGCTCTCTGAGATATAGAAGCTTCTGTACAACAGTCCTTTACAACATGGTTACTAGCTAGTGATAGGGGCTTGGAGGTTGGCTCTGTGTCTGTGGTTTGGGTGTGGGTTTGCTCTAATAGCAAGCCATCAAGGGCCACAATGCTGCCCCAAATCTATGGGTCTTGGTTGGATAGGGGCATTGATTTTTCTTAGTAAGATTTTTATGAGTTGTTTCTAACACCCTCTAGAGTTCAATGCTAGGCCTGTGAGTACATTACAAGCAGTGCTTCATGACAGTGCTGCCCATGACACAAGGAACAGGCAAGGATGAAGTAAACATGCATGTGTTATATGCGCCAGCCACGGAAGGCCGCAGCCAGCCCCGCTTACCACTTTCGCAGGCCACTAAATGAACTGCCTCCAGCGGCAGTCCCCGGCTCCGTCTTCGTGGCTCAACACCACTAGCCGATGCCACCTACAGCCCTTCCAGGTTGCGCCATGTCTAGGCGCACAGCCATGCTCCTGGATACTTTTAAAGGGCCAGCACTGATTGAAGCAGCCCAGCCCCTTGGATGACGTCAGGAGCCTGGAACTATTTATTGGAGCCTCCTCTTCATGTTCCTCGACTTGGCAATGAGTCTGCTTCACTTCGGTGAGGTCTTCTGTGCTTCATTGGTGCCATGGTTCCTGTTCCTGCTTTCAGCGTCCTGTTCCTGCCTTCCAAGTCCTGGTCCTACCTTCCGAGTCCTGTCCCTGTCCCGGTTCCTATCCTCTGGTCCCTCCGGATGGATATTCTGGCTTCTGACCTCGGACTGGCTTTTGATGATTCTTCTGGCTTTGGACCTCGGACTGGCTTTTGGTGACTCTTCAGGCTTCTGACCTCAGACTGGCTTTCAGTGATTCTTCTGGCTTCGAACCTCGGACTGGATTTCGGTGATTCTCCTGGCTCCTACCTTGGACTGGCTATAAGTGATCCTCTGGCTCCTGATCTTGGACTGACTTCGGAGTATTCTTCCAGTTGCTATTCTGTAGTCTTCACAGGGGCCCTCCTAAGACCAGCTGGCCCCTGCACCCAAGGGCTCAACCTGCGGGGAACAGGGTTGGTATTGGCGAAGCTCCAGCCAGCCCCTGCAACAGCTCGGACTAGCCTTCCAACAGTGGGGACCTGTTGGCTTCGCCCTCTCAGGTAGCGCCAACTCCACCTCGGACAAGGGGTCCACATTCTTGCCAGTAAACAACAGCTTGCCAAGTCCATGGATCCAGTGGAGGCCTCTGCCCTCCAAGCCATTCCGGGCCTAGCTCAAAGGATTCTTGAGCAGCAGAAGGCCCTGGAGATGCTCGCCACTGCAGTGGAGAATTTAAACCGGTGTTTGGACTCCGCAGCTCCCATTGTCTCTACCCAACCGCCGATGCCTACCATCTCACTTCCGGCACCGGTTGGCTGCCCGGTGATCCCTCTACCTGCTCCTCCCTGCTTCGCTGAAGATCCACAGGCCTGTAGGGGCTTCATTAATCAGTGCAGTATGCACTTTTGTCTACAACCTACTCTCTTCCCAGAAGACATCATGAAGACTACGTACATTTTGTCCCTTCTTGATGGGAAAGCTCTGGCCTGGGCATCCCCCCTCTGGGAACATTTTGATCCAGTCCTGCGTGACCTAGATGGCTTCTTGACTCTCTTCTGCACTGCATTCGAAGACCCTACCAGGCAGGCGGCCTCCGGGACGAGTCTTCTCCACTTGGGCCAATGTTCTCGGACTCTATCGGAATTTTTAATCGAGTTCTGAACCTTGTCCTCTGAGCTGCCATTTTTCTGGAAGGCCTAAATCCTTGAATCAAGGATGAGCTCACAGCCTGCGAGCTACCAGGATCATTAGATGCCTTGATTGAGTTGACCGGGCACATTAACCGGCCTCCAAGAATGCTCCCGGGAGGTTCAATTCTCCAAAAAAATCTACTGCCAGCTTCAGACGCCCCCGGCGTTCACCTTCACCCACTGAGGCCACTACTGCCTCTGGGACATCCAGCGAAGAACCCATGCAACTGGGCCATGGGAAACTCTCGACCAAGGAACACCTTCAACGTCGGCAGTCTGGCCTCTGCTCTAGCGGGGAGGCAGGCCACCTCCTAGCTACTTGTCCCATGAGGCCGGGAAACTCCCGTACCTAGGCTCTGCAGGAGGACTCATCCTAGGTCTCACTTCGCCTTCTCCTCCACTCACCATACCCATATCCCTCACATGAGGCGATCAGATATTCCATACTTTAGCCCTGGTGGACTCTGGGGCTGGAGGTAACTTCATTATGAAACCACTGGTCACCCGTGCCCCTGGTGCTACTCCATCCAAGGGGATCCTTTGCCCAGTCACATAACTTTGTCTACCGACCCACTCATAGTCTGGACTGATGTACTCCATGTCGAGCATCTCTCCTTCCATGTTCTGGACCGTGCCATACACCCTGTTGTCCTTGGGCTACTTTGGCTTCAGAAACACTCTCCGAGTTTTGATTGGTCCAAGATGCAGCTCTCCAGCTGGGGTCCTGCATGCCACTCCAGGTGTTTAGATCTAGTAACGCCTCTCTGTTGCGCCACCTTGGCTACCTGCCTCCCTGACTTACCGCCACAGTACGCTGCCTTCGCCGATGTCTTCTCCAAAGACACCGCAGACACACTGCCTCCGCACCGCACCTTCAATTGTGCCATCAATCTGCAACCAAAATCAGAGCCTCCTCGCAGGCATATCTACTCATTATCCCCAGCCGAGACTAAAGCCATCTCAGAATATATCTGCGAAAATCTCAACAAGGGCTTCATATGCCGCTCTACGTCTTCGGCGGGGGCAGGATTCTTTTTCGTTGGGAAGAAGGATGATAGCCTCTGACCATGTATTGATTACCGAAGCTTAAATTTATTTATTTATTTAAAATCTTTTCTATACTATCACTAAGTTATATACCATCGCAATGGTTTACATGTAAGCACATAAATTAAAGGAGATGAATGCATACAATAGTACATTCTAACAGGTGCCAAATACGTTCAGTTACAATATATCATAAAAGACAATCGATTGTTTAGTGATGTAGGTCCTGACCATGTGTACCTGTAAGGTACTACTCACAGGTAAAATTCACAGTCTGTGTTTTACTATTACTTTAGTTGTGAAATAGTTATTAGTATCATCGTGCACATTTTGAGAATAGTGCTGTGTGCTGGTGCTCTTCTACCTATTCCTATATATTTCTATTCTCCGATCTCTTTAGAAAATGCTTTTTAAAAAGCCATGTTTTTAAGCTTTTCTTAAAGGTTTTAAGATCTCTTTGTAATCTGATCTCTAGAGGCATTGTTTTCCATAGTGTAGGGTCTGCTAAAGATAAGGCCCTTTCTCTCACTTGGGTTAATCTCGCTGTCTTTACTGAAGGAATGGTTAAGAGTGCTTTGTTTGCTGATCGAAGGTTTCTATGTGGGATGTGTACTAGTAATCCTGTGTTTAGCCAGTCTGCTTTTTCATCATGTATTAGCTTATGTATGGTACATAAGGCTTTGTATTTTATTCTGTGTTCTTTGGGTAGCCAATGTAATTCCGCTAGAGTTTCAGTTATATGGTCCCTCCTTTTTCCAGTTAGTATTCTTGCTGCTGTGTTCTGTATATTTGAAGTGGTCTTAATGTTGTATTTGGGAGTCCTAGTAAAAGTGCATTGCAGTAGTCAGTGCTGGAAAAAACTAGTGCCTGAAGTACTGTTCTGAAATGAGCCGGCGTTAGTAGTGGTTTTAGTCTTCTGAGGATCATGAGTTTTGCATAGCCTTCTTTTACTTTTAGCAATATGTGCTGTTTTAGATTGATTTCTGGGTCCATTGTTATTCCAAGATTTTGTTCTTTTTCAGCTAGTTCAATTTTCTGGTTGTTTTGAGTATTATTGGAGTTTGAATGATTTCAATATTTTTTCGCTCTGTGTAGAAATTCTGTTTTTTAAATGTTAATCACCAGTTCCATTCGGCTTAGCAGTTGTTTTATAATGTCTTGGTACATGTTAGCTAGGTTTCATGTTCTTTCTATTGTGTCATCAATTGGAAGAATTAGTTGAATATCATCTGCATAAATGTAATGTATGATTCCCAGTTCTGCTAGCAGATGGCATAAAGGCACCATGCATATGTTAAAGAGGGTTGCAGACAGGGCTGATCCCTGTGGTACTCCTGTTTCGAGATTGACTTTTTCTGATAATACGTTGTTGATCTGAACTTGAAAGAACCTATTGTTTAGATAAGAATTGAACCAGTTTATTGTTTGCTGTGTAATCCAATTTCTTCTAGTCTTTTTAGTGGTATTTATAGAGATGTGAATCGGAACCGGAATCGGTTCGGTTCCGGTTCCAATTCAAATCGTTCATTTTTTTTCGTCCGGCCGATCGGGTTTTTTTTATTGGCTGCGCCCGATCCAATAAACAAAAAACCCACCCTGACCCTTTAAAACTGCTCCCTTAGCCTCCACCACCCCCCAACCCCCCCAAAAAAACCATTTTAAAACTACCCGGTGGTCCAGCGGGGGTCCCGGGAGTGTTCTCTCACACTCGGGCTGTCGGCCGATCAACAAAAAACCCACCCTGACCCTTTAACCTCCACCACCCTCCCGACCCCCCCCCCCCCAAAAAAAAACATTTTAAAATTACCTGGTGGTCCAGTGGGCCCCGGGAGTGATCTCCCGCTCTCAGGCTGTCGGCTGCCACTAATAAAAATGGCGCAGATGGCCCTTTGCCCTTACCATGTGACAGGGTAACCGTGCCATTGGCTGGCCCCTGTCACAAGGTAGGAGCACTGGACAGCCGGCGCCATCTTTAAAAGTGCCTATGTTCCTAATCTCCAAAGACTCCCTTCTGTCTAAGATGTTATCACAGGTACGGAGATCGTGAGTTATTATTGCAGATTGCAGATAGGAACTGGTACTCACTCCACGAGGGCCCATGTTCCTAAAACCCTTCAAAACTTTCTTCTATCTCAGAAGCTATTGCATACCTATATCTGGTACATTACTATTTCATATTGCAAATAGAAACCGGTACTCACTCCATGAGGGTCCATGTTCCTAAACCCTTCACAGACTCTCTTCTATTTCAGAAGCTATCACATACCTATACCTTGTGAATTACTATTACAGATTACAGATGGGAACCGGTACTCGCTCCATGAGGGCCTATGTTCCTAAAACCCTCCAAAGACTCTCTTCTTTCCAAAAGCCAGCTCATACACAGATATTGTAAGTTCTTATTCCAGACTGCATATAGGAACCAGTACTCGCCTACGGCTCCCGTTCCTAAATATACTGAAGACTCTCTGTTGCATAGAAGCCATTACTGATATCTACAATTGTGAGTGTATCATCTGCTACTGGTTATGTATCCTAAGGGTGTGCATTCGTTTTGAACGGATTTTCAATCCACAACTTATTTTTTTCAAACTTAAAAAAAAGGGGGGATGCGCAACGCATCGCGACTTCCAACGTATTCAACATATTTCTGTGGAATACGTTGAACCGCGAGGTGCGCGCTTTTCCTCGCCGCCATTAGCTGTGAGCTCGGAGCCCCGGATTACCACAAAATGGTGGCGCCCCTGTGGTAACCATGCCAACCTGTCTGACCCTTTCCTGTGAGTCGCAGTGACTCACAGGAAAGGGTCGGACAGGTCGGCATGGATACCGGAACGCAGCCTATCCGCGTTCACGTTTTCAGAGCAGCACTGAATGCAGTGAATTGCGCTGTCATTCAGTGCTCTCTGAGGATTTTACTGATGAGCCAGCAGTATATAAAGAGCAGCACGAGGAGCCAGCACTTATTTCCAGCGATTCTGTGGGGAGGTGGGGGGTGGCAGGCGGCAGGCAGGCAGAAGCAGAAGCAGAACTGATAGAGAACACAGAACAGATACTAGGCTAAGCTTAGGCTAGCAAAGGAAAGAAAAATATTCCTTGTCTTGCTTTAGTGCCAGAAGTCAGCAACAGTCACTAGTATTCCTGTTTCTTTCAAGCAGTCTAGTGGTCTAGTCAGCTAGCACTGACCACTATTTACCATTGAGGGTGTTGGACTGGCTTGGAGAGAGATTATTTTCAATGTCATCCATGTTTCTGGAGAGACAAAAATTCCTGCTTTATTAAATTCCAATTACTTAGTCTGACAGTGGGCAGTGGGCATTTTTAACAGACTGAACATTGTTCTTGAGTGGGTCTGTTCATTTGGGCATTTTAAACAGACTGAACATTGTTCTTGAGTGAGTCTGTTCATTTGGGCATTTTAAACAGACTGAACATTGTCCTTGAGTGGGTCTGTGCTGGGAAGTGCCCGGGCCGGAGTACTCAGCCTCTTTTCTGCTTACAAGCAAGCTAGTTCTGTGTGCACTGCACACACATGAGTGCACTGCCAGGCAGGCTGTGAGACAGTGGGCAGTGGGCATTTTTAACAGACTGAACATTGTTCTTGAGTGGGTCTGTTCATTTGGGCATTTTAAACAGATTGAACATTGTCCTTGAGTGGGTCTGTGCTGGGAAGTGCCCGGGCCGGAGTACTCAGCCTCTTTTCTGCTTACAAGCAAGCTAGTTCTGTGTGCACTGCACACACATGAGTGCACTGCCAGGCAGGCTGTGAGACAGTGGGCAGTGGGCATTTTTTTTTTAATTTTTTTTTTTATGCATTTTCAACTACATTTAAGTAAACATTCTTACTTCCAGAAAAACTGAGGTTCACATAGTATATATCTTTTAACAAATTACAGAAAGAAAAAAGGAAAAAATATTATATCATGAATTAACTCAAAATTTCATTATTCCATACAAATTCTTAATCTATGTGTCTCGACTATAAAGGTAATTAGGAATAAGGTGAGACAAAGGAAAACAAAATGGGAGTACTTATTGCGAAAGTAATTCAGTTTGCTGCGTGTCCGAACTTTACTAAACTATGCGCCTTCGGGATTAGATGTTGATTACAGAGGGTATAGTTATATTCCTAGCATTGATAAAGGATTTTAACTGCTCAGGAATGAAAAAGATGAAAGATTCATCCTTCGATCTAACCATGCACTTGCATGGATATCTTAATTGAAAAACATAACCCAATGTTGTTACTTGTACTTTCAACTTTAAGAATTCTCTCCGTCTCTCCTGAGTAACTCGAGTAAAGTCAGGATAAATCCTGACTTGTTGGGACAGGAAATTAATTGAGATATTTTTGAAGTATCTCTGCATAATCTGGCTTAAATCAGCCTCATTGAAGTAAGTTACTACTAAGGTTCCACGTTCGAGGATTTCTTCAGTTGAATTTTCAAGAAACTGTGTTAAGTTTTCTAAGGCCTCTGACTGAATTTGGTTATTTCTAGAATTAATCATTACTGGTAGGAAATTCAATTTATTTACTACAGGAATATTTCGTTCATCAAATTTTAAAACTTCCATCATATATTTTTTTAAGTCACAAGAAAATCCTGTCCTAAAACATTGGGGAAATTAAGCATTCGTAAATTCAGTCTCCTATTATAATTTTCAAGATTCTATCCTCCTATTCATATAATTATAGTCTTTAATAATTTTCAAAACACAGTCCGAGTTCTTAGCCACCGAAGTTTCCACTTTCTCAATCTGTTGTTTCATTTCGATAGGTTGTTTTTCCACCTTTTCCTTCAAGAGATTAACTTTTTCTTTTAGGTGTTTTAACTCTGCCCCCTGTTTCTTATGGCACTGACCGAGGTCCACCATTAGGTCCCACAACGCGTCAAGCGTTACCACTTCAGGTTTAGAAGGTATATGGTAAGACTCACCCAGTTCCATTTGGGCAATGTCTTCTCTCTCTGTTGCTTTCCCCAGGGTTCCGGCAGCCCCAGCCTGCGCTTCATAATCGCCGTCTGGTGTCGTAGTCAGGAAACCAGTCCCTGCTCTTTCTCCGTTCAGCTCCTCTGAGCATGGCTGTACGCTGCTTGACCCGGGCAAGTCCTCTCTCTGGCCCCCACCATCCGGGATCGCACGTCCGACGTCATCTTTCGGCATCCCGGGCAAGGGAGAGGAGCCAGTCAGTCCCGGGGCCTGATGTGGTTGAAGGCACGGAGGGCTCAGAGTAACCTCCCCTGGTAATTCCCTCGCTCCCTCGGGGGAAATTACAGCGGGGATTTCGCTCTCCTCTTGGCTCGGAGTCAATCGGTAAGCTGTTATCAGTTTCTGATTTGAGGGCATGGCGGCTTCGGAGGGGTATAGGCGCACCCTGCCCTTCCTTTTTGCAGGCATCTTCAAGAAATTTTCCCCCAGTACTGAGAGCGTTCCTCTGATCGACCTCACGCAGCGGCCATCTTGCTCACCAGGCAGTGGGCATTTTTAACAGACTGAACATTGTCCTTGAGTGGGTCTGTGCATCTGGGCATTTTAAACAGACTGAACATAGTCCTTGAGTGGGTCTGTGCATCTGGGCATTTTAAACAGACTGAACATTATTATTGTGGGACAGTGGGCAGTGTTACCACTCAGTGACATAAAATCCATAATGTCAGGGAAAGAGAGATGCAAGCCACTTATTGGGACTGGCAGCAGAGGCACCGCAAAAGACACTAGTGCAACACCACCAGTACAGCTAAAAAGGCAACTGTCACAATCTAAACTCTTTGTAGGGGATGGCAGTTCCATGGCAAAAAAACCGAAATCGGACCAGGATACTTCGCCATCGCCACCACTTGTTTCTGGCCCTGTAGTTTTGGAGGAGAGGGAAGGGGAGGCAGAGTCATGCCCAACAAAATTTAGACACCCAACAGCAGCAGGGGGACAGAAGTCTCGACTAAGACTTAGCGGTCACAAGGTAGCGCTGGCACTGTTAGCTTCTGATTCAGAAGAAGAATCTTCTTGGGTGGGATTCTCATCAGAAACGGAAGAAGTAATAGCTGACGAATCTTTCGTAGAATCAGTTAGTCCTGTCTTAGCCTCCACCTCCAGAATTGTGCAGCAGGGGCCCGGGAGAGATTACAGTGATATCGAGGAGGAGGAAGAGCTGTCAGAAGGGAGACAGAGGGTGACTGGTGCCCCTCTGGCATTGCTTCTCAGGGTGCACCCACTAGAACCTCAACTCCAGTGCCAGCATCCACCCCAAAGGTGTCACAGAGAGGAGGATCACAAAAGAAATCTCCGATCTGGAAACATTTTAAAGTGACAGAAGACCCGCGTTATGCTCGGTGTAATTACTGTGCCAGGGATATTAGCAGAGGCAAGCAAATGGACATCTATCAAATTTTGGCATGAACCATCATATGAAGAGGCAACACCCAACAAGATTACTGCCATCTGGGGATGGTGGCAGTTTCAGTCGGGGGACCCCTTCCAAGCAGTGTGCAGTGGTAGGAAAGCAGCAGAGTCAGCCCACGCCCTCATACCCTTCTAGCAGTCAAGCGGCAGGCCAGCAACCCGCTGACATGTGGCAGAAGCGACAATCCACCATGGAGGAAATGGGGTGGAGTGCGGTAACGCTATCCCGGGGTAGGAGGCAGGCAGCCTCAAAAGTTGTAACCAGGAGCATTGGGGAAATGATTGCCCTTGATGACCAGCCCTTGCAGCTAGTGCAGAATGTGGGTTTCAAGCGTTTCTTGAAGGTTGTACTTCCAAATTACAAAATCCCGTGCAGAACCACATTTAGTAGAAAGGTCATCCCCAGCCTGTACAAGCAGTGTCGCAGTCGCTTGCAAGCACTGCTAGGTAAGGCAGACGGAAGAGAGCATTTCACCTGCGATATCTGGACCGCCATGAATGCTGCACACTCTTACCTCTCTCTGACAGCACACTGGTGGGACATGGCAGAGGCAGGGGCAGCCAGCAGCTCTATTACTGAAGAAGTATCAGGGTGGAGGTGGGCTTTACTGCACACCCACCTGACGGACCAGGCCCATACCGCTGCCAATATTCTAGCATGCATCAGAAAGATGCTGGAGGGCTGGCAACTACACCAGCGAGACAGGAAAACGCGGGCAGGGTTTTTTGTCACAGACAATAGATGTGAATCATGTGATCGATCGTCTTAACGATCGATTTTGGCTGGGGGGGGAGGGAATCTGATCGTCGCTTTTTTTTTTTTTTTAAATCGTTTAAATCATAAATCGGGGGAGGGCGAGAAAACTGGCATACTAAAACAACCCTAAAACCCACCCCGACCCTTTAAAATAAATCCCCCACCCCCCCGAACCCCCCCAAAATGTTTTAAATTACCTGGGGTCCAGTGGGGGCGTCCTGCTGTGATCTTCCACTCTCGGGCCACAGCTGCGTTAATAGAAATGGCGCCATTTTGGTTCCTGTCCCCCGATGTCACGAGCGCAGATCGCTCCCGGACTCCCGCTGGACCCCCAGGGACTTTTGGCCAGCTTGGGGGGCCTCCTGACCCCCACAAGACTTGCCAAAAGTCCAGCGGGGGTCCGGGAGCGACCTCCTGCACTCGCCGTATTGCAAAATGGCGCCGGCCGTATGGCCGTATTGCCGTATTGCAAAATGGCGCCGGCCGTATGGCCGTATGGACGGCGCCATTTTGCAATACGGCAATACGATTCGAGTGCAGGAGGTCGCTCCCGGACCCCCGCTGGACTTTTGGCAAGTCTTGTGGGGGTCAGAAGGCCCCCCCAAGCTGGCCAAAAGTCCCTGGGGGTCCAGCGGGGGTCCGGGAGCGATCTCCTGCGCTCGTGATGTCGGGGGACAGGAACCAAAATGGTGCCAGTGCTACCTTTGCCCTGTCATATGACAGGGCAAAGGTAGCACCGGCGCCATTTCTATTAATGCACCCATGGCCCGAGAGTGGAAGATCACACCGGGACCCCCCCACTGGACCCCAGGTAATTTAAGACATTTTGGGGGGGTTCGGGAGGGTGGGGGATTTATTTTAAAGGGTCGGGGTGGGTTTTAGGGTTGTTTTAGTGTGCCGGTTTTCCCGCCCTCCCCCGATTTACAATTTACACGATTTAAAAAAAAAAAAACAAAACCGCGACGATCCGATTTCCTCCCCCCCCCAGCCAAATCGATCGTTAAGACGATCGATCACACGATTCACATCTCTATTAAATATGGTGGTATCAACTATTATTTCTTAATATTTATTAAATTTAAAGTAGTTACAAGAATTACTTCTTGACCAGAATCAGCAATTAACCAGAAAGAATAAAGTAATTCTTTAAAATTTTAGGAAAAATTATTCACTGCATTAAGTCCATAAAATAGGGGGAATCAACTACACCACTTCCACAAAAGAAGAAATTATTAAAGAAAAACAGAAAGCTAAATAACATGACAATGAGTGTAAGCAGGCATGTTATAAATGACACACCCTCAACTATCTAGGGGCCTGAAGGCTAACAGGTGTGACCTTATCAGGGAGGAAGCTGGAAAGCTGATGGTGCTCAAAGAAAACAAACCTGACACCTTGGTAATTAATTATACACTTACATGGATAATTCAAATAAAAAAGAATCCCAATTGCAACATTTTAGTTGCATAAAAAAAATAACCCTCTCTTTTGCTACATTGGGAAAAACCCTAATTTTAGAATTATAGAACTGCGCTTCTCTATACCTAAGGAAAAACGTTAAAACCAATTCTGTATCTGATTCTAAAGCAAAATTCATAAGAAATTGCTTCCACATCTGTTTTCATTAATAATGCTGAGACAAAACAACTATCAAAAGACAGTCCAGGAAGTTAAGACCTTTCAAATACTGGGCTGACCTTCTGACTAATTGGCAAATAATATATCATGTATATAGGTGGCAATGATTCAGAGGGTATAGACAGGACTACATAAATGTAATGGCAAAAAGCCATTATAGCTGATACAAAGTCTTTTTAGAAAAATTAATAAAATGCAAACCACATTTTCCAACTTCTTCACTTTCTTGTGCAAGGCCAAGTTATCTTTTATATTGGCCCTCTGTTCTTCCAGTTTCATGCACTTTTGTTCCACATTAGTAACTCAAATCCCATATTATTTAAGTCCAGTTTCAAAACCTCATGATTCCTATGACTGCATAGTTGCAAAATCTGTCCTGAAAGAGACTTCCCTAATGCTAACAGAGTCTTCCAAAGTTCATCCAGTGTAACAGTTGGGGGCTTTTTAAGTTTTAAAATCTCTTCTGTAGAATAAGAAAGTTTTAATATACCTGGTGTTGTGATTGTCCAATCCGAAAGTGGATCCTTGGGCCGACCGTCACGGAGTGACGAACGGGAGGCAGAACTCGATGGAACCGTAGGATCTTCACCTGGAAACCCGTGACCCCTCCAGAGGAGCTGTGGAGGCCCGGGTTGCTAGGACTTAGGGGTCTTCGCCCTGGAAGCCCGAGATCCCCCCGGGAGGAGCCCGTAGGGACCCGGACCGCTGGGACTTAGGTGAAGGCTAGGAGGATCCAGGAAGGAATACGAACCAGAGTCTGGCAGGCGGCAAGCAGGGGAGTAGAAGTCACGGCTGAAGTCAAGGCAAGGCGGCAAGCAGGAGAGTAGAAGTCACGGCTGAAGTCAAGGCAGGCGGCAAGCAGGAGAGTAGAAGTCACGAGCTGAAGTCAAGGCAGGCGGCAAGCAGGCAAAGTTCAGGAACCAGGCAGGCAGGCAGAACCGGAGTCAGGCAGGCAGAGATCTGGAACCAGGCAGGCAGGCAGGCGAAACCAGAATCAGGCAGGCAGAGATCAGGAACCAGGCAGGCAGGCAGGCGAAACCAGAGTCAGGCAGGCAGAGATCAGGAACCAGGCAGGCGATCCGACGGCAACTAGCACTCCGAAGAGAGACCTCGTTGCAAGGCAAGTTGGAGTTTCCAGATCCCCGGTTTAAATACCCCGCTCAGCGTCTGACGTCGGAGGAGGCGTGTCTGCACATCCGGGTGCAGACGCCTCAAAACGCGCCCCTTCGCGCGCGCGCGTTCCCCTGCCGAGGGGAGGAGTCTCTGGCAGCGTCTCCACGAGGAGACGCTGCTGCCACGCAGCCCTGGAGGCCAGGAACCCGGCGGTTCGCGGCGCCGCGGAGCCAGGTAAGAGCCCGGTCACTAGGCTAGTGACCGGGATCACAACAGTACCCCCCCCTTTACGCCCCCTCCGTAGAGGGCCGGGCTTCCCAGGATTGTCCAAATGGAATTGAGTCAACAAAGACTTATCCAGGATGTTCCGTGCAGGTTCCCAGGAGTCCTCCTCAGGGCCACAGCCCTCCCAGGCCAACAGATACTCCCAGCGACGATTGTGAAAACGGACATCCCGCACCTCTTGTACCTGATAGACTGGATCTCCAGGAACTGAAGCTGAGACATCATCAAGCGTGAGATGATGATAACGGGAATGCACCACCGGTTTGAGGAGAGACACATGGAACACATTATGAACGTGTAGCGAAGACGGAAGTCGAAGCCTGTAGGACACCAATCCAACACGTTCCGCCACAGGAAATGGACCGCAGAATTTAGGAGCCAACTTGCGAGAATAACCTGGAAGGTGTAGATTCTTGGTGCTTAGCCATACCTTAGTACCAGGCAGTAATGTTGGAGCAGGACGTCGATGACGATTCGCTGTTATACGAGCTTTCTGCGCTGCAGACGAGAGTCGATGTTGAAGCGTAGTCCAAAGATGATGGAATTGAGTAGCCACAGTCTGAGCCGCAGGAGAAGCGACCTCCACGGGGATCGGAACAGGAGGTCGGAGATGACGACCAAAGACTGTTTGAAAAGGCGATTGGCCAGTGACTGAATGTTCATGATTATTATATGCGAATTCAGCCCAAGGCAGCAATGCAACCCAATTATCTTTCTTCTCAGAAATGAAACTGCGGAGGTAGACCTTGAAGGTCCGATTTATTCTCTCAGTTTGACCATTACTTTGGGGGTGAAAAGCTGTAGAGAGATTCAATTGAACCCCAAATTTTTTACAGAGCGCTCGCCAATAGCGAGCTGTAAACTGGGGTCCACGGTCGGAAACTATGCTTTGGGGAAGACCATGGACTCGAAAGATGTGTTGTATAAAGAGATTCGCCAACTCAGGTGCTGTGGGAAGTTTATTCAGAGGGACCAAATGTACCATTTTAGAAAAACGGTCCACGATGACCCAAATTACAGTCTTTCCCTCGGAAGGAGGCAAATCTACCACAAAGTCAGTGGCAATATGAGTCCACGGTTCTGTGGCAATTGGCAAAGGTTGCAGAAGACCCCAGGGTTTCCCAGAAAGCGGCTTCTGTCTGGCACATATGGGGCAGGATGCCACATATCCCTGTACATCCTGTCGTACCCGAGGCCACCAGTAGAACCGATTTAAGAGAGTGAGAGTTCTTAACCGGCCAGCATGACCTCCAGTAAGTGAGTCGTGAGCCCACTCTAGAACCTTTCTTCGGGCTCGTCGCGGTATTACCACTCTTCCTTGTGCAGATATACTGGTGCTGGCGAGAGAGATTCTGGCCGGATCAATGATGTACTGAGGAGAGTCATCCTTTTCCTCGAGGATGGTATTCCGGGACAGAGCATCGGCCCGAATGTTCTTAGAGGCTGGTCGGTATTTGAGAAGGAAATCGAATCGGCTAAAGAACAAGGACCACCTTGCTTGTCTGGGATTGAGGCGTTGAGCCTGAGCGAGGAACTCTAAGTTTTTATGGTCGGTGTAGACTGTGATTTGATGCTGAGCTCCCTCTAGCCACTGCCTCCATGCCTCGAACGCCAACTTGATGGCGAGAAGCTCTTTATCGCCAATTCCGTAATTGCCTTCCGCAGGAGTGAATTTCTTAGAGAAATATGAACATGGTAGTAATGTCCCCGAGCTAGAGTGCTGCGATAGCACTGCTCCTACTGCCACACTGGACGCATCTACTTCCACCACGAAGGGACGTGACGGGTCAGGGTGACGTAAGCAAGTGTCCAAAAGAAAAGCGTCTTTTAAATCTAGGAATGCTTTACAGGCTTCCGTAGTCCAGTGACGAGCATCTGCTCCCTTTCTTGTTAAGGCTGTTAACGGTGCCACTAGCCGGGAGTATCCTGGAATAAAATGCCTGTAAAAGTTTGCGAAGCCCAGAAAGCATTGCAGTGCTTTTAATCCTGCAGGCTGAGGCCATTTCCTAATGGCAGAAACCTTCTCTGGATCCATGCTGAATCCCGTGGCAGAAACGATATACCCTAAGAAGGGCAAGGAGCTTTGTTCAAAAAGACATTTTTCAAGCTTGGCGAAGAGGTGCTGATCTCGGAGGATCTGGAGAACTTGCTGGACCTGTTGACGATGAGTATCCAGATCTCGCGAGAAGATGAGGACGTCATCCAGGTAAACTATGACACACGTGTTTAGCAGATCTCTCAGGATTTCATTCATAAGATGCTGGAAAACGGCGGGAGCATTACATAAGCCGAAAGGCATAACCAAATATTCATAGTGCCCGTCCCGGGTGTTGAAGGCCGTTTTCCATTCGTCTCCGGGACGGATGCGCACTAAGTTGTAGGCCCCCCTTAAGTCCAGCTTAGTGAAAACCCGAGCCCCTTGGAGTCTGTCCAACAATTCTGGAATTAGTGGTAACGGGTAGCGGTTCTTCTTGGTGATACTATTTAAGCCTCGGTAGTCGATGCAGGGACGTAGTGACCCGTCCTTTTTGGCCACAAAAAAGAACCCTGCCCCCGCGGACGACTTGGACTGTCGTATAAATCCTTTAGCGAGATTTTCTTTAATATATTCAGACATGGCTTTAGTCTCAGGTTGGGACAAGGGATATACCCTGCCCCGAGGTGGTGTTGTGCCAGGAAGCAGTTCAATGGCACAGTCGAAAGGACGGTGTTGAGGCAGTAACTCCGCCTTCTCTTTAGAGAAGACGTCGGCGTAGCTGCTGTACGCTGCCGGGAGTAAAGGCCCGACATGTGCCAAGGTAACAGGTGGAAATACTGGGGTCGTGATGCAAGACTGAAGACATTGTGGGCTCCATTGAGCAATTTGTAAATCATCCCAGCGGATTATAGGAGAATGTTGCTGTAACCAAGGCAAGCCAAGAACTACAGGATGTACGGATTTATCCAAAACGAGTAAGGAGATCGACTCCCTGTGAAATAGACCGGTCTGGAGTGTAATTGGGTCTGTAACCCTAGAAATACTTCCGGGCAATGGGGTTCTTTGAATGGAGGTGACTCGCAATGGAGGTTCACGGGGTCGTGTGGTTATTTGTAGACATTCCACCAGGGCGCGAGTAATGAAGTTTCCCCCGGCCCCTGAGTCAATCAAAGCCCGTGTGTCGAAGGAACCTCCAGGATAAATTAAGGTTACAGGTACAGAACATTGAGGAGCAGCATTAAGACAGCCCAGGAGACACTCCTCCCTCACTCCTAGGCGTGAGCGTTTCCCGGTCGTTCTTTACAATGAGACAGGAAATGTCCTTTCCCACCGCAATACAAACACAGTCCTAGTGTCCGTCGGCGGCGTTTCTCTTCCTCAGTCAGAGAGGACCTTCCCAGCTGCATAGGCTCATCGGCGGAAGACTCCGCGGAAGCTCCCGTGGACCGGGGAGCCGGGTTAAAGGGTCTGGAGAAAGCGGGCGCTAGGGGCGACATCCGCCGTGGCGGGCGTACCTCTTTGGCTCTTTGCTGCAATCGCAGATCAATGCGTCCAGCGAGCGCTATAAGCGCGTTGAGGTCTTCAGGAAGATCACGAGCAGCTAGTACGTCCTTAATCCGACCTGCTACCCCTTCAAGGAAAATCCCCCGAAGGGCATCATCACGCCACCCTACCTCGAGGGCCAGGGTACGAAATTCCAAAGCGTACTCCGCCAAGGAGCGTGACCCCTGGCGAATTTGCAAAAGCTCCGAAGTTGCAGAAGTTTGGCGAGCGGGTTCGTCAAAAGCGGCCCGGAAATCAGCCACAAACAGATCCAGATTAGATAGAGCAACGTCATTCTTCTCCCACATAGGCGATGCCCAATGTAATGCCTTGCCATCCAGCAAGGAGAAGATGTAGGCCACCTTAACAGCGTCAGTAGGAAACTGGTTCGGAAGCAAGGCGAACCGTACATAGCATTGATTGAGAAATCCACGGCAAGCCTTGGCATCCCCAGCATATCGGGAAGGAGCAGGCAGCTGAGTAGGAGTCTGGAACGTGACTACCGGAGCCGGTACTGGGACCGGAGCCAATGCAGGGGGTTCGTGGTCCATTCGCGTAGCCATGCGCTCTACCGTAGCTACTAATGAATCCAACACCTGCTGCTGTTGTACCAGGCGTTGAGCTAGGCCCGGAATGGCCTGGAGACCAGCGAGATCTGCCGGATCCATGGCCTTGCAAACTGTTGTGATTATCCAATCCGAAAGTGGATCCTTGGGCCGACCGTCACGGAGTGACGAACGGGAGGCAGAACTCGATGGAACCGTAGGATCTTCACCTGGAAACCCGTGACCCCTCCAGAGGAGCTGTGGAGGCCCGGGTTGCTAGGACTTAGGGGTCTTCGCCCTGGAAGCCCGAGATCCCCCCGGGAGGAGCCCGTAGGGACCCGGACCGCTGGGACTTAGGTGAAGGCTAGGAGGATCCAGGAAGGAATACGAACCGGAGTCTGGCAGGCGGCAAGCAGGGGAGTAGAAGTCACGGCTGAAGTCAAGGCAGGCGGCAAGCAGGAGAGTAGAAGTCACGGGCTGAAGTCAAGGCAGGCGGCAAGCAGGCAAAGTTCAGGAACCAGGCAGGCAGGCAGAACCGGAGTCAGGCAGGCAGAGATCTGGAACCAGGCAGGCAGGCAGGCGAAACCAGAATCAGGCAGGCAGAGATCAGGAACCACGCAGGCAGGCAGGCGAAACCAGAGTCAGGCAGGCAGAGATCAGGAACCAGGCAGGCGATCCGACGGCAACTAGCACTCCGAAGAGAGACCTCGTTGCAAGGCAAGTTGGAGTTTCCAGATCCCCGGTTTAAATACCCCGCTCAGCGTCTGACGTCGGAGGAGGCGTGTCTGCACATCCGGGTGCAGACGCCTCAAAACGCGCGCGTTCCCCTGCCGAGGGGAGGAGTCTCTGGCAGCGTCTCCACGAGGAGACGCCGCTGCCACGCGGCCCTGGAGGCCAGGAACCCGGCGGTTCGCGGCGCCGCGGAGCCAGGTAAGAGCCCGGTCACTAGGCTAGTGACCGGGATCACAACACTGGGAGCCGCAGACAACCCAAAGTGGAGTACTCTGTATTGGTAATGTCTGTGCTTGTGGTGAAAGCAAAGGTAACGCCAGGAAGAGGGGTGCATTGGAATGTGAGTGTATGCATCCTTCAGATCGATGGAACACATCCAGTCGTTGGGTTGTAAGAGTGGTAGGATTGACTTCAGGGATACCATTTTGAATTTTTCCTTCACTAGGAATTTGTTGAGTTCCCGTAGATCTAATATGGGTCGTAGGCCTCCTGATTTCTTGGGAATCAGGAAGTATGGGGAGTAGAAACCTTGATTGTGAAGGTTTTTGGGGAGGAGTGCAATGGCCTTTGATTGGCAAAGGTGAATAATCTCCTGCTGTAGTTGTGGTTGGGTTCTTACCTGCTTTGGATTGGTGAATTGTGGCAGGTTTGGTTTTGAGTGGAAATGTAACTGATATCCCTGACGTACAATGTCCAGAACCCATTGATCTGACGTTATGTGTTCCCACATGTGTAGACATGACTGGATTCTTCCTGGCGGTGGTGAGGGATGTGGTGGTGGCTTCAGTTTCAAAAAGACTGAGTCGGCTTAGCTGCCGTCGGTTGCTGTTGAGTTTGTTGGCGTTGCGCTCTCGGTTTGCCTCTACGTGGAAGCTGAGATGGTTGTTGGTGACTCTGTTGTCTTTGGTAGGTTGGATAAGGTTGTGTACGGAAACCTTGATAAGATCGGTAAGGCCTACGCCCATATGACGCCCTGCGAGAGTAAGGGTAAAAGCGTTTGGGAGCTTGATAAGGCTGATGGGTCTGTAACGATTGGACCGCTAGTGCCTCGTCTTTAAGCTTTCCTACCGTTTCTTGCAATTTTGTGCCAAATAGGTGATCCCCTGTGCAAGGGAGATTGGCTAGCTTCTCATGCACATCGTCCCTAATAGAGCTGGAGCGGAGCCACGCTGTCCTCCTCGCCGCTATAGCTGTCGCCGATACCCTCGAGGAAGTCTCCATGCCCTCGTATACTGATCTAAGTAGATGTCGGGAACATTCCTCCATATCGTGTAATGTTTGGGGCAGTTCTTCCCTTGTTGTTGAAAGTAATCCTTTTGTGGCTTGTACGCACTCGTACAAATACTGCACCATATAAAATTGGTGGTGCATGATACGTGTAGTAAGCATAGCGTTCTGGTAGATTTTCCTACCTATTTCATCCAAGTATTTATGATCCTTGTTAGGAGGATAGGTGGCATGGAGTTTTTGTTTCCGAAATCTCTGCAACGCTGATTCTACAACTACCGATTTGTGTGGTAGTTGTGAGAGGGTATAAGGAATATCCTTCCTGATCCGAAATTTGAGATCTGGTTTCCTGGAGACCGCTTGTACTGATTGGGGTGTCTCCCAAGATTTCAGGAGGAGGCGATGAAGAAGATCATGTGGAGGAAGTGTGGTAGGTTCTCCTGGCACATCGAATATCTTCAACAAACCCAGAGTTTCTGCTCTGGGGTCCGGTTCCTTCTGAATCTGTAGTTGGAGGATGTTTCCCATTTTCTCTAAAAAGCGAGGATATGAGAGGTCCTCTGGTGGAGAATATGGTTCTTGCTGACCTTCCGGAACATCGGAGGGGTACCCCGTTGAAGAAGCGGGGGATTCTGAATGGAATCGATAGTGCTCCGGTGAGTTGGAGCGCGTTGGAGAGGGCAGCGGAGTTAGTTCCCCAGGAGAGGTTGGTGTGTCTCCTGCGTCCGCCCTTGGTGGTGAAGTTTTCTGTATAGAGTTTGTATTCGTGGGTTCTTTATCCAGTATGAATGACGACTGTAAGGTACTAAAGAAGCCTTCCAACGATTGTGACAGTTGCCAGAAAGCATCCTTGGAGGCCTGTGGCAGAACTGATCTTTGTTGCTTATCTACTGGTTCGTTATGGTCTCTAGTTGAACTAGACTTCTTAGATGGAGAAGAAGCCTGCGAGGATGTCAGGTAGATAGGTGATTTTGAATGTCTTGAATGGGAGATCCCCGATGATCTTGAGGTTGAAGGACTGATTTCTAACCTCTCTCTTCGTCTATAGTGAGATTCACCTGCATGCCTGTCATGTCTTCTTTTTGAGGCAGATGATTTGCGAGGTGGGTCTCGTTCCCAATGAGAGGAGGTTGTCCTTCTATCTGAGGAGTGCTCTGAAGACCTGCGTGTACGTTTAGGTGATCTCTCGCCGAGCTGTGTGCTGCTCGATAAGGAGTAGAGCTCTGGTCGTCTGCCAGTACGTTCCGTAATGAAGGAGCCTTCTGGGTGTGATAGCTTCCTAGTTGGTGCTATCTTGTGTTTGTAGGACGATTCTGTGTTTGGTCGTCCCGTGGATTGTGGTCGGGAATGCGGCGCGGTAGTCACCTTTGGTGGTTTCCGCGTCTTGTCAGATGCACTCTGCGCCGACCTCGGCGCCGTCTTTGGTGCCGTTGTTTCAGGCGTCTCTCTCGGCGCCGATGGCTCTGGCGCTTCTCTCGGCGCCGATGGCTCCGGCGTCTCCCTAGACGCCGATGGCTCTGGCTGCCCTCTCGGCGCCGATGGCTCTGGCTGCCCACTCGGCGCCGATGGTCTTCTAGGTACCGTTGATGGCGGTGCCAGTTTTGCGGTTTTTGGATCCGGCGCAAAGAGCGGTGGTTCCCGCGCCGTATAGGTAGCTGTTTTCGGCGCCGTCTTGTGTTTGCGGTCTTTGTGACGAGAAGATATCGTTTTTGAATGTGTCGATACCTGCTTCGTGTGACTTTGTGGTACGGGCGCCTTGGGGTATGGCGCCGTACTGCTATGTTGTTTCGGCGCCGTTTGTGACCTCATTGGAGACGGCGCCGTTGTCGGCGTCAGTGCGCCCTCCGAGGACTCAGACGCCATTTTGCATCTTTTTGTTGGCGGTCAATCCTTCTGAAGATGTAAGTCTCGTTGCGAGTCCTTGTTGGAGTTATTCGACGCCCCTCTGCGGTCGGGGAGAACAGAGCCCTGTTTCCCTTGTACCTGTTTTTCCTTTGGGCGTGAGGAGTCGGAAGATGCCGTTCTGGGCATTGAATATTTTAATTGCTTCACCGGGCCCGGTGAAGAGTGAACTTCCGAGGGGTCCGAGGTGCTTAAAAGTTCCTGCAGACGATAGGCCCTTTGGCGTTTGGCTCTCGGGGACATCTTTTTACAAAAATCGCAGTTGGGTACATCATGGCTACCGCCGAGGCAGCGGTAACATCGGTCATGGCCATCCGTGACCGACATCACCTTACCACAGCGGCAGCGTTTGAAACCCGATTTAGACATTGAGGAGACTGTCAGCTCCGCATGCTATCTCGCGCGCGGAAAGAACAGACTGAGGAGAATCTGTACTGCCTGCGCGGGAAACCACGCGCAGCCGCAGAGGGTACAAAACTCTATCCTCTGCTTTATCAAGCTCCGCCTCCCGGACCTGATTGACAGATCCCTGGGACAGCATGGCTAATTCATCCCTGCTATCGACGGGAAACTACTTACGCGCTGACTTCATAGTGCATTCCCTGCCCATGCCCCACCCAGATCATGTCCATGCCCCACCCCTTTTCAGAAAACTTTTTTTATGCACATACCAGGAGATGTGTGCATGGCCATGGGTCTTTTAAAATCCACGCGGTGTGCGCGGGTCCAAATCACACACTTATGTCCCAATTTTGGCGTGGACAAAAGAAAATCGACCAGTTAAGGTGCACACTACTAATTCCAAAGGAAGCCTTAGTTAGGGGCCATTAGATGAGAACTATCACTGCAATGGTAGAGCTAGATGGGAGGGAGAATAAAAATGAAGGAAAACACCCAAGTATTTGAGAATGAAGGCCCAGGTCATCATATCACCAGTATATCCCCGCCACCACCATCAAACCCCTTCAGATTCTACAAAACTCCATGGCCAGAGTCATAACCGGTACGCGTAAAAGAGACCACATCACCCCCATACTAATGAACCTACATTGGTTGCCCATCTCCTTCCGCTCACAATACAAAACCCTCACCATCCTTCACAACGCCCTACATAAACACAACCACACCTGGCTCGATGAAATGCCTCATTACCGCTCCTCCAACCGCCCCTCAAGAACAACCCATACAGGCACTCTCCACATCCCATCCCTCAAAGCAGCACACTCAACTTACACCAGAGGGAGAGCCTTCTCTGTCGCTGGCCCCACCCTCTGGAACTCCCTCCCCACCCTCCTACGCCAAGAGACATCCTTTCACAAATTTAAGAAAGGAGTCAAGACATGGCTCTTCCGACAGGCCTACCCCGACACAAACCAAACTTAATATCCCCTCTAGCCCCCCTGCTCTACCTTATACTCCTTGCTCCCCCCCCCCCTTCCCAGGTCCTCCCTCTGAAGAAATTTTTTACCCCAGTGAATACCGCCTGCTTCAACTCTTCCATAATCCTACTTAGTTAAGTGATTCCATGTACATTAGCCATCTGTACATAGTATCCCTCTTTTCTGCCTTTCTCTCCCCTTATTTCTTCAAACAAGCCTTTCTCCCCCTCCCTTCCTTCCCCTTTCTCTCCCCTATTTCTTCAATCTATACCTTTTTCCCTTCCTTATCCCCCTTTTCCCACCCCCTCCTACTTTCTACCCCTTACCCTCCCTCCCCCCCTCGCCCTACCCCCCTGCCTACCCTCCCCCCCCCCTCTCCCTCACCTACCCTCTTTCAACCTCCACTCCTCGTTTTCTTCAACATTGTTTATTTTGTTGTATTTTTGCTTTTTGGTTTTTCTGTTTGTTGCTTCTCGTTTTAGTAACATCCTATTTTCAATGTCATATTGTTATATTGTTATACTGTATCTCCTGAGTTCTTTGTAAACCGGCATGATGTGCTTCACGAATGTCGGTAAATAAAAGTTAATAATTAAATAAATAATCACATTCCAATTGAATAAGAAATATGAGATAACTGCCCCAAAAAATAGCTACAGACTACATATTATTATTGTGCCATACACTATGCCATAAACTTACCACATCTTTTGGAGGTACTTCCAAATCCTTTTTATTCTTTTTAACCATTCTAAAAAAAAAAAAAAAAAACATGAACAAATGTATAAAACTCATAAAGAAATAACTCAAATATGTTATATCCTTTTAAACTCTTGTCAGTGGCTCTATTTCTTTGTTATTCCCATTCTAAAGTAGCAAAATCAGCATAAACAATAAATAACTCAGACATGTTCTATCTCCTTAAATTGTAAATTGAATAAATAAATAAAATTTCCACGGAAACCACCAGTTCTACAGGCAAGTCTAGGCTCATTATAGTTAGCTACTGTAATTTGGACAAAAGAAAAAGAAAACGAAAACACTTAGTTGATCTTGCTTCCCTTGAGATCTGATCCATACCACAGTAGGAATGCAGAATGACTAAGAGATCCATAGTCAGTCACTGGAACGCTAGGAAAGTTAGCTTATAAACTTATTTGGTTAACTTTAAGAGAGCTACAGTATTCAGCGGTGCAGTCACAGGCTGTCCTAAAGTTATCCAGCTGCATTAACTAGAAAATACTGAAAAAGCAAATTTTCTTACCGTATACAGGATTCTCCTTACACGGCAGAATGTTTTAGCCATGACACAAGGGTAATGTCATCCAACAGTGCTGAATGGACCCTTCTCTCCTAATACATAAAGCTTTTGCTCTACTGAGCACATGCAGGAGCTTCCATCTAGGCACTGCTTGGTGAGCCTATCAATTGATTGCAGAGCTGAGCTTTAGTTCAGTAGTCGACTCTCCAGGGAGGCGGGTGGGTATTTAACATGGCTAATTCATCCTGCTGTCTACAGATAACCCCCTTTTATGGTGGGCAAACTTACTTTCTCCACCAACAGCAGGAGCTCAATTAGCTATAACACTTGAGGAATACCAAGCTAAGGGCTGCAGCGGAGTGATTACTAAAACTGCAACCCAGACCCCACCATGGAGTTTGGGCTACTGGTGAAAGACTGTGCAAAACTGCTTACCCAAAATTACTGTCACTTTTTGATAGATTGTCGATAAATTAATAGGACATGAAGGTGTAAATGGATGGCCATCTTGCAGCTTTGTACATATCTTCCATAGGCTCAGCTTGCAGATGAGCCACTGAGGTAGCATGGTTCTCACCTGATCAGCCTTGAAAGAGTCTGTGATCTGGAGGCCAGCCAGAGTGTAACCATGTACAATTCAGTTCACTAGTCAGTTGGACAAAGTGCACTTGGCAACTGTTATGCCCAGTCTGTTAAGCTCATAAGAGATGAAAAGTTTTCTTCTGATTGTAAGTCAAGACTCTTTTGCAGTTTAATGAATGAAGGCCTTTCTCACCTTTGTCTGCATGTGGCCTCAGAAAGAATGTGGGCAACATGATGGCTTGATTGACATGAAAAGCCAAAACCACTTTTGGAAGAAAGTTAGGATGAATGAGGAGCACCACTGATAGTGAATCTCTTAGGAGAACAACAGTCTTACCTTAGGCTGAAGCTGGCAAGCTGAGAGATGATGTCTGGTTGTCCCAGGACTGATAACCAGCAATAGGGTTAAATCCAAGGCAATACCAAGGCAGGCAGAGAAAGACAAAACTCTGCACAGTCCAGGGTCAGTGCACGCAGCAGACAAGAGAAGAACCAAATCCAATCCGAGTTGTGGTAGGCAGCAAGAAGGCAATATCCAGGCACAGTCCAGAGTCAGGGCAGGCAGCAGGCAAGAGAAGAACCAAATCCAATCCGAGTCGTGGGTAGGCAGCAAGAAGGCAATATCCGGACACAGTCCAGAATCAGGAACGCCAAAACACATGGGAATCCAACGAAAGCACCAGCACAAGAAGCCTGTAGCTGAGGCAGTGCTGTGCTGGAACCAGGGCTTTAAATATCAAAACTTCCCGCGCAAACGCGGGGACTTCCAGGAGGAGTGATGACGCATCCCGGTGGGTGGAACCAGGACGCATCTCACGCCGGGCTGCGCTGCTGCCGGGAAATGCCGCTGAGCGGTGGTACTGCAGAGAGCCCCCAGCATCAAGGATCATCGAGTGGTAACAGTACCTACCCCGCAAAGCCCCTCCCTCCTCCTTCTAGGAAGAGGTTTGAGAGGGAAACGCTGATGAAACTCCCGGAGTAGACGAGGCACCTGTATTTTACAGGCTGGTTCCCAAGAATTCTCTTCTGGCCCATAATTTTTCCATCAGATTAAATATTGTAAAACCCCCTTGATCTTCTGACGTCCAAGATTTCTTTAACCTCGTATTGTGTGTCATCCTGTACGACTGAGGGGGTGGTTTGTCTAGTCTTCCTAGCCTGATGGTCCTGAGGCTTGGGCCACGTGATTATTATGACAGATTTCAGCCGAAGGCAAAAGGGATGCCCAGTCATCCTGTTGTCGATTCACATAGCAACGTAAGAAGGTCGTGAGGTACTGATTAGTTCGTTCAGTTAAACCATTGGATTGGGGGTGATAATCTGAAGAAAAATTTAGCTCTATTTTGAGTTTTTTGCAGAGGTCCCTCCAGTATTGAGCCGTAAATTGGACTCCTCTATCAGAAACGATACTCGAAGGCAGGCCATGAATCCGGAAAATGTGTTGCAGAAATAGTCAAGCTAGTTCTGGAGCAGTGGGTAGTCCAGGAAGTGGAATGAAATGGGCCATTCTGGAAAATCTGTGTACAACAACCCAAATGACTGTATTACCGTCAGAGGGAGGAAGTTCTGTAATAAAATCTGTGGCTATGTGAGTCCAGGGCTTTTCTGGAATAGGAAGTGGTTGCAAGAGTCCGCAGGGTTGCTGTCGTGGAGTCTTTTGAGCCACACAGGTGGGACAAGACTCAACATATCTTTTGATATCCAATTTCCATTGCGGCCACCAGTAGTGACGGGAGACTAGATCTCTTGTTCTGAATATTCCGGGATTTCCAGCACAGAGGGAATCGTGGGCCCATCGGAGAACACTTTGCCTCAGACGCTTGGGTTCCACTGTTTTCCCCAAGGGAACTGAAAAGGTGGCGGCCAGTATAATTTGAGCCGGATCAATAATATGACGAGGTGGGTCAGGGGTATCATCTGGTAGAAAACTTCAGGAGAGCGCATCTGCACGTAAATTCTTTTCTGAAGGTCGAAAATGTAGTTTAAAATCAAATCGACTGAAGAAAACTGCCCAACGGGCTTGTTGTGGGTTCAAACATTGAGCCTGTGATAAATAGGCGAGATTTTTATGATCGGTTATAATGTTAATGGTATGCTTGGCCCCCTCCAGAAGGTGTCGCCATTCCTCAAGTGCGGCTTTTGTTGCCAAGAGCTCTCATTCCCCTATGGCATAGTTCTTCTCTGCTGGAGAGAATGTTTTAGAAAGCAGGCACAAGTAAGTAATTTCCCCGACTCAGGGAAATTACTAACAGACATATAGTGAATTCACTAATACATTTGAAGGACATTAATTAGACACATTCCTACTCCCATAGCAACCTAAAACTTAATTAGGAACTGATTAAAATTGAGATGAAGGCAGCAGTCCAGCAGCAAGAGGGGAGCTTCCCAGTCTTTTGCATCGAGTGTCACATGTATGAATTTTTACCCACCGGTGAGAAATTGTACATGTGCATGCGATGCAAAGAGCTCCTGGCTCTCAGAGAACGAGTCTGATCTCTGGAGGTTAGAGTGGTAGACCTGGAGGAGCTGAGGCAGACAGAGAGGTATATAGATGAGACTGCAATTCCCTCTACTTAGGACTCCCTCTCTCTACCATCAAGCCCCTACAGATTCTGCAAAATTCTACAGCTAGGATAATCAGTAACTCTCATAAATCCAATCACATAACCCCCTATACTCAAGGATCTATATTGGCTCCCCATTTCATACCGTATACTTTATAAAATCCTTACCTTAATACACAAAGCCATTCACAAACATAATCCTTCATGGCTTAGTGAACCATTGAAACTCAACATTCCTCCCGACCCACTAGAACAAACCACAATTTTACATTACAAGTCCCCCCACTTAAGAAAGCCAGACATACAGCCACAAGAGCTTGTGCATTGTCTATTGCTGGCCACACTCATTGGAATAACCAACCTCTCAGTCTCCGCCAGGAGCCATGCCTTTTCAAATTCTGCAAGATGTTAAAGACCTGGCTTTTCCACCAGGCTTTCCCAGATTAATTCTTGCTGACTCCTGCTCCCCTTTTTGGCCTTTGACTCCAGCCTTACTGCTCCATGGTAACATGCCGAATCATGTAATTATGTCATACTGTTACATTTTGTAATACCAAGTTTTTTAAATTTCTCTTTATTGGTTTTCGTTCTGGTAAATTCTTACTTCTTCCCTGCTTCCTATAGATTATTCATCGGTTGTCCTGTTTTCCCCCTCCCCTGTTTTATTGTACTTTCCATCTTTTTGTTAAATTGTAAACTGATATGATGTGTATTTTAATGTCGGTATAAAAAAAAAACCTGTTAAACTGTTAAAAGAGATCTTCAGGGACATAGTAGCCAAGTCCCAACTTCAGACTGGCAGCCCTGGTGCTGCCTTGGAGGAAGAAGGTCTCATGATTGGAGAGCATCAACCTGGTATAGCAGGAAAGGATCCTGTAGCAAGGACCTGCTCTCCAGGTGATGCACTATCCTTTCGTACCGAGGATATCTCCCCAAGGCCTACTGCCCAGGAGGGAAGGGTTAGGTCGACCGTCATAGTTGGTGATTCGATTATTAGGAATGTAGACAGTTGGGTGGCTGGTGGGCGTGAGGATCGCCTGGTAACATGCCTACCTGGTGCGAAGGTGGCGGACCTCACGTGTCACCTAGATAGGATTTTAGACAGTGCTGGGGAGGAGCCGGCTGTCGTGGTACATGTGGGCACCAAAGACATAGGAAAATGTGGGAGGGAGGTTCTGGAAGCCAAATTTAGACTCTTAGGTAGAAAACTTAAATCCAGAACCTCCAGGGTAGCATTCTCTGAAATACTCCCTGTTCCACGTGCAGGTCACCAGAGGCAGGCAATTTTAGACCTAATTCTCAGTGGAGCACAGGATTTGGTAAAGAGAGGTAACGGTGGTGGGGCCGCTTGGCAATAGTGATCATAATATGATCAAATTTAAATTAATGACTGGAAAGGGGACAGTAAGCAAATCCACGGCTCAGTGCTAAACTTCGAAAAGGGAAACTTTGATAAAATATGAAAATAGATAGAAAAAAACTGAAAGGAGCAGCTACAAAGGTAAAAACTGTGCAAGAGGCGTGGTCATTGTTAAAAAATACCATCCCAGAAGCACAATCCAGATGTATTCCACACATTAAGAAAGGTGGAAAGCAGGCAAAGCGATTACCGGCATGGTTAAAAGGGGAGGTGAAAGAAGCTATTTTAGCCAAAAGATCTTCATTCAAAAATTTGAAGAAGGATCCAACAGAAGAAAATAGGATAATGCATAAATGTTGGCAAGTTAAATGTAAGACATTGATAAGACAGGCTAAGAGAGAATTTGAAAAGAAGTTGGCCGTAGAGGCAAAAACTCACAGTAAAAACTTTTTAAAATATATCCGAAGCAGAAAGCCTGTGAGGGAGTCAGTTGGACCGTTAGATGATCGAGAGGTTAAAGGGGCACTTAGAGAAGATAAGGCCATCGCGGAAAGATTAAATGATTTCTTTTTTTCAGTGTTTACTGAAGAGGATGTTGGGGAGGTACCCGTACTGGAGAAAGTTTTCATGGGTAATGATTCAGATGGACTGAACCAAATCACACTGAACCTAGAAGATGTGGTAGACCTGACTGACAAACTGAAGAGTAGTAAATCACCTGGACCGGATGGTATACACCCCAGAGTTCTGAAGGAACTAAAAAATGAAATTTCAGACCTATTAGTAAAAATTTGTAACCTATCATTAAAATCATCCATTGTACCTGAAGACTGGAGGATAGCTAATGTAACCCCCATATTTAAAAAGGGCTCCAGGGGAGATCCGGGAAATTACAGACCGGTTAGCCTGACTTCAGTGCCAGGAAAAATAATGGAAAGTGTTCTAAACATCAAAATCACAGAACATATAGAAAGACATGGTTTAATGAACAAAGTCAGCATGGCTTTACCCAAGGCAAGTCTTGCCTCACAAATCTGCTTCACTTTTTTGAAGGAGTTAATAAATATGTGGATAAAGGTGAACCGGTAGATGTAGTGTACTTGGATTTTCAGAAGGCATTTGACAAAGTTCCTCATGAGAGGCTTCTAGGAAAAGTAAAAAGTCATGGGATAGGTGGTGATGTCCTTTCGTGGATTACAAACTGGCTAAAAGACAGGAAACAGAGAATAGGATTAAATGGACAATTTTCTCAGTGGAAGGGAGTGGGCAGTGGAGTGCCTCAGGGATCTGTACTGGGACCCTTACTTTTCAATATATTTATAAATGATCTGGAAAAAAATATGACGAGTGAGGTAATCAAATTTGCAGATGATACAAAATTGTTCAGAGTAGTTAAATCACAAGCAGATTGTGATAAATTGCAGGAAGACCTTGTGAGGCTGGAAAATTGGGCATCTAAATGGCAGATGAAATTTAATGTGGACAAGTGCAAGGTGATGCATATAGGGAAAAATAACCCATACTATAGTTACACAATGCTAGGTTCCATATTAGGTGCTACTACCCAAGAAAGAGATCTAGGCGCCATAGTGGATAACACATTGAAATCGTCGGTTCGGTGTGCTGCGGCAGTCAAAAAAGCAAACAGAATGTTGGGAATTATTAGAAAGGGAATGGTGAATAAAACGGAAAATGTCATAATGCCTCTGTATCGCTCCATGGTGAGACCGCACCTTGAATACTGTGTACAATTCTGGTCGCCGCATCTCAAAAAAGATATAATTGCGATGGAGAAAGTACAGAGAAGGGCTACCAAAATGATAAAGGGAATGGAACAGCTCCCCTATGAGGAAAGACTAAAGAGGTTAGGACTTTTCATCTTGGAGAAGAGACGGCTGAGGGGGGATATGATAGAGGTGTTTAAAATCATGAGAGGTCTAGAACGGGTAGATGTGAATCTGTTTTTTACGCTTTCAGATAATAGAAAGACTAGGGGGCACTCCATGAAGTTAGCATGTGGCACATTTAAAACTAATCGGAGAAAGTTCTTTTTCACTGAACACACAATTAAACTCTGGAATTTGTTGCCAGAGGATGTGGTTAATGCAGTTAGTATAGCTGTGTTTAAAAAGGATTGGATAAGTTCTTGGATGAGAAGTCCATTACCTGCTATTAATTAAATTGACTTATATAATAACCACCGCTATTATTAGCAACGGTAACATGGAATAGACTTAGTTTTTGGGTACTTGCCAGGTTCTTATGGCCTGGATTGGCCACTGTTGGAAACAGGATGCTGGGCTTGTTGGACACTTGGTCTGACCCAGTATGGCTTATGTTCTTATGTTATAGCAGAATTGCACCCACTCCTAAGGCTGAGGCATCAACCTCCACAATAAATCAGGGTGTTGCAAACATGGATGTTTAACAAATTCCTCCGTTAATCGTTGAAAGGCATGGGTGGCCTCAGGAGGCCAGTTGCAAGTTTGGGCTCCCTTTTTGGTCAAGTCAGTAAGTGGAGCCACCAAGGTAGAGTATCCTGAAATAAATTGGTGATAGTAATTGGAAGAAACACAAAAATCGTTGTAATGCCTTGAGCCCCACTGGTTGAGGCCAGTCCACTATAGCTTTGAGTTTCTCAGGATGCATGCATAGACCGTTTTGAGACACAATATATCCTAGAAAAGGTAGTTCCTCTTGGTAAAAAGGCATTTTTCTAGTTTAGGGTACAATCTGTTGTCTCGGAGGTGTTGAAGGACTTGTCTTACATGGATCTCATGTTGGTGCTGTCTTGGAAAAAATTAAGATGTTGTCAAGGTAGATAATAACATGAGAATAAAGAAGATCTCAAAAAATGTCATTAATCATGGCTTGGAAAACCTCCAGGGCATTACAAAGTCCGAATGGCACTACCAGATATTCATAATGTCCATCGCGAGTGTTGAAAGCGGTTTTCCACTCATCCCCTTCTCGTATTCAGATTAAGTTGTAGGCTCCCCGGAGGTTGAGTTTCGTGAAAATCTGTGCTCCTCTCAATCGATCAAAAAGTTCTGAAATAAGTGGAATGGGATACCTGTGAAGCTTTCATCTCCTCGCTTGAAGCAATGGGTCTTAAACAAATCATCCACTCCCCCACACATAAAGCTGGCCATACCCTAGACCTCATCTTCATCAATTCTGCCATCAATACCATTAACCCCCCATCATGTCTCCCTGTACCATGGTCTGACCACTCTATAATCAAAACTACACTTTCACTTCCACCTTCTACCCCCTCTCCACCACCCCAACCAAAATCCTTCATATACAGAAAAACATGTACCCTTGATACCCTCACCATAACATGCGCAGACATACCTAACCAAATCAACCTATCCTCAGTTGATAAAGCCTTCTCCTCTTGGTTTGATGTCACCCTTAACAATGCAAACCAAACCTGTCCTATTGTAACAAAAACAATTAAACCTACTCAAGCAAATAAAAAGCCCTGGTACTCACAGGAACTCAAAAATCTTAAAACCCTCCTCAGGACCTCAGAAAGACGTTGGTGCAAACACCCCACCCCAGCCGCCAAAACAACCTACTACCAACTGATGCATGACTACAGAAAAACCATTCTCAAAACCAAACGAGAATATTATGCTAAAAAAATTCACAACCTCCAGTACAATGCCAAAGCTCTCTTCACAATGATCACTAACCTCACCAGTACCCCCCATCACAACCACAAGAATCCTCCTCCAAAAAATGGTGTAATAATCTAGCCTATTTTTTTCAAAACAAAGTCACCTCTCTCTCTGCACAATTTCCTCTCAACCCTGACAATGCGCTCCCTCCCACCAACAACCAGTCATCCACACTTTCTTCGTTTGACTCTGCCTCCTCACTAGAAATAGAAAATATCCTAAAAAAAAAAAATGAAACCTTCATCGCACCCCGCTGAAACAATCCCTACCAAACTCCAAAATAATTGCTAAACCTCTTGCTAACATCTTATACATCATATATAAGTCCATAACTACTATTTACAAAGCCATCCATCAATTCTCTCCGCTTAACCTTCAAATTCCATTCAGAAAATATACATCCTCTAGACCCATCAGAGAGTCCTACAGAGAATCCCTACAGGTACCACACTCCAAAACCACCCGGCACATAACCACCAGAGACAGGGCTTTCTCCACTGCAGGACCGACACTATGGAACTCCATCCCACCAGATTTGCAACAGGAACCCTGCCTTCCTACATTTAGGAAAAGACTCAAAACGTGGTTATTTATGAAATAATTCACCATTCACCATAATTCACCATTAACTAATGCTTAGACTTTTTCTTAACATGGTAATTAATAACTCTACCTCAACAGGGTAATTCATTAACGCTGCAAATGCCGTAACTTAGTTCACACCAAATTTGGCAATTTTGTTCTCTATGTTAAAATCCTAGCTACTTTTCTCTGTTCCAAGTTGTGTAACTCCCTTGTTTATTGTAACTGCAACCTCTTGTCAGCTCTTGTTAATGTTTATTATTATTATTTATTATTATTTTTTGTTCCTTCTCCACTTGTTAATTGTAAACCGGCATGATGCGATATTCATCGCGAATGCCGGTATAAAAAAACTTAAAATAAATAAAATAAATAAATCTTCAACCTTTCTCTGGAACAAGGAACTGTACCTACCATACTCAAACAAGCAGTAGTAAAACCCATTCTGAAGAAACCCAACCTTGACCCTTCTAGTTTAGCTAATTACCGACCTATTTCAAACCTCCCATTCCTCTCAAAAATCCTAGAAAAACTTGTCAGCAATCGCCTTTCTGACTAGCTTGAACAACATAATATCCTCTCTACCACACAACATGGTTTCCGGAAACACTGGAGCACAGAAACCCTACTATTGTCTATAACTGACACTCTAATTAAAGGCATGGATACTGGTAACTCCTATCTTCTAGCTATGTTGGATATATCTGCAGCGTTCGATACCATCAATCATGACATACTTATCAATACTCTTATCAGTATCGGTCTAGCAGGAACTGCACTATCCTGGATCAAGTCCTACTTTCAAAATAGGCACTATACAGTACTTATAGATAATAATAAATCCGACCCAATTAACCTTGACCGAGGTGTCCCCCAGGGTTCCTCCCTTTCCTCAACCTTATTCAACATATATATGCTCCCCCTATCCAACCTCCTCAACAATCTTAATATCAAGCACTTCATCTACGCAGACGATGTGCAAATTCTTCTCCCTTTCATGGACACACTGCAATCTGCCCTTCTAAAGTGGGAATCATGCCTTAATTCTATTAACCACTTACTCACAAACATGCATCTAGAACTCAATCCTCAAAAAACAGAACTACTTATCATCACCAACAATCACCCTGCAACACCCATCCCCCTACCCCACTCCTCCACATTCCCCACCCACATACGCAACTTGGGCGTCATGATTGACAACCAACTCAACCTTAAACCCTATGTCAAATCTATCCTAAGAGATTGCTACTTCAAGCTGCAAACAATTAAAAAACTCAGACCTCTACTTTATTTCACAGACTTCCGCACTGTGTTACATGCTATTATTTTCTCCAAAATTGATTACTGTAATTCTCTTTTCCTTGGCCTCCCCTCGTCACACATCAAACCCTTACAACTGTTACAAAATGCCGCTGCCCGTATCCTTACTAACTAAAAAAAAAGAGATCACATCACACCCACCCTCATAGACCTACATTGGCTACCAATAAAATCAAGAAACATATACAAAACCTTATCCCTCATCCACAAAAGTATTCTAAATGAAAACCTCCTCTGGATCAACCCTCCATTCATTCCATATACATCCACAAGACCAATTCATTTCACTCTTCAAGGAACGCTCCACCCTCCCTCAATCAAATCCACCAGACTCACAACCACAACAAAAAGAGCTTTCTCCCTCGCAGGCCCCACTCTATGGAACTCCATGCCCTTGGATCTACGAACAGAAACCTCTACCCCTAAATTTAAAAAAAACTGAAAACCTGGCTGTTTTTACAAGCCTTTCCAGCAAATTCCTCCCACTGATAATCGTAAATTTCACTATGATCGTCCACATGTATATATCCAATTTCCGATCTACTTTTGCTTTCTCTATTTTCCAGTTAATCAATCCTACCTCTTTCCTCTTCTTTTGCCTTTCAAAATCTCCATAACAATGTCATTCATTGATGTGCCTCAACACTTCTCACTTTCTTCCGCTATTCTTCAATGTCATCCTGTAAATAACGTTACTCCTCAATGTAAACTGTTAATAACCTCTCCATATATAATCAATCTTGTACATTGTTCCTTGTACATTGTTCCCTGTACTTTGTTCTTGTACATTGTTCTTTATATAAGTCTATTTAACCTAGTTGTTGCTGCTTGTTCCTTGTAAAGGCCTCACCATTGTTTCATGGTGTTGCCATTTTAGTTCCATGTAAACCGATACGATGTGCAAACGGATATCGGTATATAAAAAATGCTAAATAAATAAAATAAAAAATAAATTAATTAAGCCCTCTGTAATCAATATATGGCTGCAGAGACCCGTCTTTCTTCTTGACAAAAAAAAAATCCAGCCCCTGCAGAAGAGGAAGGTCTGATGAATCCCCGGCCCATATTCTCGTGGATATATTGGTTCACTGCCTCAGACTCTGGCTTAGACCAGGCGTAAACCCTTCCCCTGAGGGGGTTCTTACCAGGAAGTAATTCTATTCCACAGTCGTAGGTGCGGGGTGGGGGTAAAGTCTCGGCTTGTTGTTTGCTGAAGTCATCAGCAAATCTGGCATATTGATGTGGTAAGCTGGATGGAATAATCGCTGAGCAAGAGATAGTAGACATGATTGGTAGAACTCGCAACAAATAATTCTGATGGCAGTAAGTACTCCAGCTGGCCAACTGCAAGGTTCCCCAATCCACCTGGGGTTGATGTAGCCTTAGCCAGGGTAGCCCTAGGATCACCTGGTTAACGGATGAGGGGAGCACATATAGTTGAATAGTTTCCTGGTGGAGTATTCCTGTAGTCATTTTGATGGGTTTGGCTAATAAGAGAGATTTTATTCACCAGTGGTTGTCCAGAAACAGAGGACACAGTAAGTGGAGTTTTCAGAGGCTCTGTAGGAATGTGATATCGACAAACTAGATCTTCTTCTATGAAGTTGCCAGCTGCCCCGGAATCCAGGAAGGCCTGAAAATGAATAGTGCTGTCAAGGATAAAAATTGATACTGGAATCAGGATTTGTGGAGAGGGAATAATGTGACCCAGGGAGGCCTCTCCCACCAGTCCTAAGTCCGGGAGTTTCCCGATTTATTCGGAAATTTATTGACGAAATGTCCCGTTCCAGTGCAGTAAAGACAGAGTTATTTAACCTTCTAAGTTGTCGTTCCTCAGGCGTTAACCGACATTTATTTATTTATTTATTTTTGGGTTTTATATACCGGAAGTTCCTGTATAAAATACATATCACTCCGGTTCACAGGTAACAGAGATAACTACCGCCGGGGTGGCGGTTTACATGGAACATATCAACAATTGATCTATAATAAAGTAGAAAACAAACTAAGTTCAACTTTGAACACATAAATAAGGCAAATAATAGATAAGGCAAATAAACATTACATTAATGCTATAGGACAGGAGGGTTGTTTTTCTCTTCTTGTTCTTAGTTCTCTGGGAATGCTTGAAGAAAGAGCCAAGTCTTGAGTTTCACTTTGAAAGTAGTATGGCATGGCTCAAGGCGGAGGTCTGGTGGTAGAGAATTCCAGAGTGACGGGCCCGCTGTGGATAGAGCGCGTTTTCTCAGGGAGGATTTTGCAGGTTGGGTGATCAATCTGTTTTGGTATGCCCTTCTAGTCGGCTTTTTAGAAGTGTGTAGTTGAAGCTGGAAGGTTAAGTTGAGTGGGGAGATGCTATGTAGGGCCTTATGAATCATCATGCTGCTTTTGAACTGTATCCTGTTTTTAATGGGAAGCCAATGCAGGTGCTGGAGGATCGGGGTGATGTGGTCTTTTTTTTTGGCGTTGGTGAGAATTCTTGCTGTGGCATTCAGGACCATCTGGAGGGGTTTGGTGGAGCAGGCGGGAAGTCCCAGCAGGAGTGAATTGCAGTAGTCTAATTTCGGGAGAACGATGGCTTGGAGTACTGTGCGGAAATCTCTGTAGCATAGAAGTGGCTTTAGTTTCTTTAAAACTTGTAATTTAAAGAAGCATTCTTTTGTAGTGTTGTTTACGAATTTATTGAGGCTGAGTCTGTTGTCTAGGAGTACACCCAGATCTCTGACTTGAGGTGAGGTGGAGTATCCTGAGGTGTCTGGAGAATTGCTGGAGGTAGGCGGGGCAGATTGTTCCGGTGCTATTATAAGGATTTCCGTTTTGTTAGTATTTAGAACCAGGTTGAGGCTGGTTAGTAGATCGTTGATGGTTGAGAGGCATTTATTCCAGTAGGCCATGGTCTTGTGTAAGGTATCCGTTATGGGGATGAGAATTTGTATGTCATCCGCGTATAGGAAATGGGTAAGCTTGAGGTTAGTAAGAAGGTGACAGAGTGGGAGGAGATAAATGTTGAAGAGGGTGGGGGAGAGTGAGGATCCTTGTGGTACCCCCATTTTGGCTTGAATGGGATGAGACTCCTTGTTGTTTATCTTGACTTTGTATGTTCTGTTCTCTAGGAAGGATTTAAACCAGTTGAACGCTGCTCCTGTGATGCCGATGTCTGTTAGTCGTTGTAGTAGGCTAGAGTGATTCACGGTGTCGAACGCTGCGGAAAGATCCAGAAGTGCGAGGAGGCAAGGTTGGCCTTTTTCAAGATTGAAGATAATGGTGTCCGCTAGTGTGGCTAATAGCGATTCGGTGTTCTTTTTCTTCAGGAATCCAAATTGGTTATTGGTGAGGATATTGTTGTCGTCAAGGAATTCAGAGAGTTGTCGGTTAACAACTTTCTCCATAATTTTAGCTAACATTGGAAGGTTTGCTATAGGTCTGTAGTTAGCAGGATCTGTGGTGGGAAGGTTGGGTTTTTTGAGGAGAGGTTTGAGCATTGCCAACTTGAGTTGGTTGGGAACTTGGCCTTGGGCGAGTGAGCGGTTAATGATATCTGCAAGTGGCTTGGCAATGATGTCAGGGATAGAACTCAGCAGGTTTGATGGGATATGGTCTAGCGGGTGAGAAGACGGTTTTATCTTCATAAGAATGTTTGCTATTTCTAAGGTGGACGTGGGTTCGAGAGATGCAAGCTCTGCTGTGTATGTGTTGGGTTGAAGAACGGGTGCTATAGATGCTTGCGAGCTGTGGTTGCTTGTGAAGCTTGTGTGCGGAGATGTCCCTTTGAGAGGGGCTACGAGTGTGGTGATTTTGTTGTCAAAGAAGTCGGCTAGTTCATTGGCTTTTTTAAGAGCTTGGTCATCAGGGATGCTCGGTCCAGGAGGTTTAGTGAGGGCTGAGACATAGGCGAAGAGGGCTCTTGAGTCAAATGAGAAGTGGTGTATTTTTTTGGAGAAGAATTCTTTCTTGGTTTTATTGATTTCGTTTCTGTATGTGTTAAGGCATGATTTGTAGTTGAGGAGGGTTGTTGTAGTTGGGTTTTTTCGCCATTGGTTTTCCTTGCATCTAAGCTCGTGTTTGCGTGACTTCAGCTCTGTGGTGAACCAAGGTTTCCTGTTGTCTTTGTCCGGGTTGATGGACTTTGTTTTCATGGGACACACTTGATCGGCGACCTTGTTAGTGATGTTGATCCATGATGATGTTGCTGAGTTGGTGTCAGTAAGGTCCAGATTCATTAGTTCCTTGGTCAGGTGTTTGCTGAGGTGATCTCCTGAGCACTGTTTTCTAACCGAAATGGTGATTGTTTGAGTTGTTTGGGGAGGAGGCTCAAAGATCTCTAACATAGCTGAGATGATTCTGTGGTCGGTCCAAGGTACCGCGGTGCTGGTAGGGGTGGTGTGAGATGACAGACCTTCGTTTATAAAGATAAGGTCTAAAGTATGACCCGCTTTGTGGGTGGGTTCTTTTACAATTTGTCTGAAACCCATATGGTTGAGGGAGGAGAGAAGAGTTTTACAGTTGGAGGAATGAGGTTGGACATCCACATGGAGGTTGAAGTCTCCCATCAAGATGGCCGGTTTTCCGGAGTTTAAGTGTTTTGCTGTTAGTTCTATGATTGGGGAAGGGTCTGATTCAAGAAGTCCGGGGGGAGCGTAGATTAGTGCAATAATCAGATGTTTAGAGTTGAATAGCGCGAATTCAATATTCACTAAAACTGAAATTATGCTTATCTCACCCCAAAACCAACTGAACTCCTCTCTTCTTTCACACATCCCATTTGCTCAACAAGTCCGAGATCTGGGTATCATTCTCGATGGTCACCTCACACTGAAGAAATTCATCAGTAATATAATAAAGGATGGATTTTTTAAACTTCACACCCTTAAGAAACTTAAACCTCTACTTCATCCCCCTGACTTCCGTACGGTTCTACAAACCATTATCTTTGCCAAAACCGACTATTGTAATTCCCTTCTCCTCGGACTCCCCAACAATGCCATCCACCCCCTTCAAATACTACAAAATACAACAGCCCGGATTTTGACCAACACACACAGACACGACCACATCACACCGTTCCTAAAAGATCTACATTGGCTTCCCATAGCCTCCCGTATACAATATAAGGCTCTCTCACTCGTTCATAAGGCCTTGTTCAATCCCGAAATGAATTGGTTCAATGACACCCTCCGATTTCACCAAGCCAATAAACCCACTAGACACATTCATCTCGCCACCATGCCCACCACCTCACCTAAACTTTACAAATTAACCTCCACGAGAGCCCGTGCATTATCTATCGCCGGGCCTATTCTCTGGAACACAATGCCAGTTGAACTTCGCCAAGAAGAATGCTCAAAAACTTTCAAGCGCAAGCTCAAGACCTGGCTCTTCACCAAAGCATATACTTAAATTCCCCTTGCTCTCATCTATACCCTCCCATCTCTGTCCCCTCTTGACTTGGTTTTTCACTAAAAGCGGGTGAGTCCCCGCTCGAACTGGCTTCTCCCTAAGCTTACACCATTCCTCTTCTCCCTCCCTTCTGTGTTACCCTTCCTCCATCCATTCCCTACCTCTCCCCCCCCTTCTCACCTCACCCCTTCCCTGAACAATTGTTATTTTATATTATTCCCTATAATTGTACATTTTGTATATACCTGCAATCTTCGCTTACAATAATTTACTAATCTAATTTTATTCTTCTGTCACTTCTCCCCCCCTTTTTTCTCTTCTTTTACCATCTTGTAATCATGTTATTTTAATTTTAGTTTAATGTTTTATTTCCCCTACCTTTCCTCATGCTCTAGTTATTATGTTCCAATATTTTTTAACTGTATTATGTTAAACTTGTTCGATGTAAAGCGCCGCCACAGGCACTAGTTTCTTGTTACGCTGTGAACCGATGTGATATCTTTGATGAATGTCGGTATATAAAACCGTTAAATAAAATAAATAAATAAAAATAAAATATTTGCTATGGAATTGGATGTCTGCAATGTCAGACCTAGCGATTTCTTGGCTGCTAGGAGAAGGCCTCCTCCTCTTTTTTTACGTCTGGGTATGGACAGTATGTCGTAGGTCTGGATAGGAAGCTGGTTGATTAGGGCTATGTCGGTGGGTTTTAACCAGGTTTCTGTGATGGCACAGATATCAGGTTTTGATTCGGATAGGAAGTCATTGAGTATGGTAGTTTTCTTGGATATGGATTGCGCATTGAACAGTGTGAGTGAAAACAGAGCCAGGCCGAGACATTGGGTTATGGGTGTCAGCATGATGGGCCTGATTCTCTGTTGGCGGTTATGGTAGGGTGTGGGGAGCTTAGGTGCTCTCCACCTTTGGTTGTGGATGATGGGGATAGTAAGTGGGTGCATGGTGGAAGGATGAGCGGGCGTGTAGTCTGTAGATAGGGGGCCCTCTAGGCTAGAGGTATCAGGATGAGGGTGGGAGTCTCCGAGAGGATCTAACACAGAGTGCACGTCAAGCAGCAGGAGGGAGGGGAGGGTTAGGCCCGCTGTTAGGGCACTGCCTTCTCTAACGGAAGAGGCTGTGTTGGGCTTACCTTGAAAGCCGACTGGGATAGGGACCTGGCTTCTGGGCTGCTCTTCTGGGCTGCACTAAGGGGCGCACAAAGGGGCCAGCCCCTTTGTCGTGCTCCTTCGGCATGCGATGCTCGGCGTGCGACGCCTAGACACCGCATTGGATTTAAAGGGCTCCTGGCCCTGCTGCTATTGGCGGCTGGTTTCGCTTGTTATTGGCTGCTTCCGGCCCGGAGGAGGGCTGAGGGAGGCGCCTCGGGTCACGGCTCTGTGCCTCGTGGTCGGCGCGGAGGGCTGCCGGGGGCAAGGGTGCGATCAAGGGTGCGATCAAGACATCCGATCTGCATAGGCTCCTCATTGTTAGACTGACGTTCAGAAGCCTTGGGAGCAACGAGAAGTTGCTGAAAAGCAGGTGCCAGCCGAATGGATCATCTCAGGGCTGCCCGCTCACGAGACCTCTCCTGAAAATGAAGATCCAGTCGAACTGCCAACCGAATCAATTCCTCTGGAGATTCTGGAGGTTCCCAGGCAGCCAATTCATCCTTCATGGCCTCGTCACCCCAGCGAAGTTCAGCCGCCAGAGTGCAAAATTGAATGGCGTATTCCTCGACCGATCGGGTTCCTTGACAAATCTGAAGTAAATCTGAAGCAGCCGAAGTTGAACGCCCAGGCTCGTCAATGATCAGACAAAAGTCTTTCAGGAATTGATCCAAGTTGTTCAATAAGGGGTATTCTCGATCCCAGAAGGGAGAAGCCCAGGCTAAGGCTGGTCCTTCCAAAAGGGATAAGATAAAAGTGACCTTAGTCTTATCCATGGGGAACAAAGAGGACTGGAGCAAGAAGTGCATACGACACTGATTTATGAACCCCCAGGACTGCTGAGGATCTCCATTGAAGTGAGGAGGGGGTGGAAGTCGTAGAACGGTGGTGAAGACGAAGCTGGGGTTACTGGCGAAGCGATCGAGCAGGCATCAATTTGGGTGGCCAATCTCTCCAGAACTCCTTTTACTTGATCTAGCAATCCTTGCTGTTGCTGAATGCGTGAAGTCAGTCTGGGAATGGTCTGTAAGGCTGTCAGATTTACGGGATCCATGGCCTCGGCTGTTACAGATTTGATAGTGAATCCCTTAGTAGAACAACAGTCTTACCTTAGGCCGAAGCGGGCAAGCTGAGAGATGACATAAACAAACACCCCGGCCATCATCCTAGTGATTTCAATCTTCACATAGACACCATCCCCCCACCCCCCCCCCCCCCCCCCCCACCCACTCCTGTGAAGCGATCCTCAACTCCCTCACAGCCAAAGGTTTCATTCAAATCACTGACTCCCCCACCCACAAATCAGGACACTCCCTAGACCTAATCTTCATAAACACACTCATACAAACCTCGAAATCTCCCTCATATACCCCTGTATCCTGGTCCGACCACTCACTAATTCATGGAAACTTCTCCATAAACACACCCACCCATTGCCTTCCCAATCACACCTCCTCTATACAAATCAGAAAACTATGCAACATAGATGACCTGATTGAAGAGCTTCTCTCCGCACTAAATAATGTAGACGTAACAAACACTAACTCCGCCCTGGCCTCATGGAACACTATCACCAATAACATTGCCAATAAATTCTGCCCTCTAATATCCATAGACATAAATCCCTCAAAACACAACAAAAACTCCTGGTACACCCCAGAACTAAAAAACCTCAAACAACTCCTAAGAAAAATCGAAAAGAAATGGCGGAAATCCCACACCCCCAACCTTCTAACCAAAAACAGAACCACCCTTCATAACTACAGAACAGCAATCCTCAGCCAAACGAGATTACTTCTCAAAAAGAATATACGAGTTCTAATTCAACCCCAAAGCCCTGTTCTCCTACGTCTCTAATTTCATGAAAACATCTCAACCACCAACACCCGATAACGAAACCAAAACTAAATGCAACAAACTCGACATCTTCTTCAAAGACAAGGTCACTAACATTATGGCTAAAATCCCCCCCACCTCAGCAGACAAAATTACCCTACCTAAAATCCCAGACGCCATACTTGACAAAGTCGAGATCATCTCCTCCTCAGAACTAGAACCACTCATCAGAAAAATCTACCCTGCATCACACCCAGCCAATGCAATCCCAGGTAAACACCTAAGATCGATCCCAAATATCATAGCTAAACCTATAGCAGACATCATCAATATATCCCTGTCCCAGGGTCATATATACCCACAGACATAAAAGAAGCCCTCTTCAAACCCATTTTTTAAAACCCCCAACTAAACCCCGCTGAACTAAATAACTTCAGACCCATTCTATTCTCCCTTTTCTTGCAAAAATCCTAGAAAAAATAGTCAACAATCAACTCACAGAACACTTAGAAAAACACAATGTACAGTGGGGAACCAAGATGGCTGCCGCAGCGTGAGCATGAAATCCTCTCTGCTCCGCGGGTCCCTTTGCTAGAATCCTTGCCTTATAGTATATTTGTTGTGGTCGTAGCGGTGGACCCTTGGACCAGCCTAGGGGAGTGAGTAGATGGAAGATGTGGGCACTCCGCTGAGAGGCAGTAGGCCGGGAGGCGGCATCAAGCCAGACGTGGAGGTGAGTCTTCGTCCTGGAAGCCTGCGGACCCCCCGAGAGGAGCTCGTGAGGTCCCAGACCACTGGGACATTAGGAGATCTCTGGAGAAGAAGCGACGACTTCACCCTGGAAGCCTGCAAACCCCCCGAGAGGAGCTTGTGAGGTCCCAGGCCGCTGGGACTTAGGAGATCTCTGGAGAAGAAGCAACGACTTCACCCTGGAAGCCTGCAGACCCCCCCGAGAGGAGCTCGTGAGGTCCCAGGCCGCTGGGACTTAGGAGATCACTGGAGAAGAAGCGAGGCAGAAACAGTCTGAGGTCGAGGCAGGTGGCAAGAACAGAGTTCAGGAGCAAGCAGAGGTCAGGAACCGGTGAGACGAGCAGAAGATCCAGATTCGAGAATCCAGGACAGGTACCACAAGTCCAAGCAGGACTGAAGAGCCAAACGGAAGCCGGAGATCCAGACAGGAGCCGAAGATCCAGACAGGAGCCGAAGATCCAAACAGGAGCCGAAGATCCAAACATCGCAGCAAGCAAAACCTGTTGCAAGGCAATTCTTTGAGAGCAGACACCGGCTTAAATACAAGCCAGAGAGGCCAAACACGGCTGGAATGCCCCGTTGCTGCCGTCCCGAGGCTGGAGGTAAGGACCCGGTCGCAAGACGTGCGACCGGGACCGCAACAGTACCCCCCCTCTTACGCCCCCTCTTAGAAGGACCAGGTTTACCAGAGTGACTGAGATGGAAATGGTGCAGCAGGGACTTGTCCAGGATATGACGGGCAGGTTCCCAGGTGTTGTCCTCAGGACCACAGCCCTCCCAGGCAATCAAGTACTCCCAGCGCCTTTGATGGAACCGGACATCAAGAACCTCTCGAACTTGGTAGATGGGATCAGACTGCACTGCCAGGTCCGCCGGCTTAGGAACCTTAGAGTGAAATCTAGAGAGAATGAGAGGCTTTAGCAGAGAGACATGGAATACATTATGAATGCGCATAGAGGAGGGAAGGCGTAAGTGATAGGATACCGATTCTACCCTCTCTGCCATGAGGAATGGACCACAAAACCGTGGAGCCAACCTTCGGAATGGGACTCGAAGATGGATATTCCTGGTACTAAGCCATACCCGGTCACCTGGAAGGAAGACTGGTGCGGGTTGGCAATGACGGTCTGCCCATCTCTTGGTCGTACTAGCCGCCTTGGTAAGCTTGTCTTGGATGGCGAGCCAGAGATTATGCAGTTGTTGGGCCGACATCTGAACTGCAGGCGAGATACTGGGAGTGGCTAAAGACAGTGGCGGCTTAAGTTGTTTTCCAAACATGATGAGAAACGGAGACTTGCCCGTTACCAAGTGGGTGTGGTTGTTGTAGGAGAACTCAGCTAGAGGTAGTAGACTCACCTAATTGTTCTGTCTTTCATTGCAAAGGTGTGGAGAAAAGTCTTTAAAGAGCGATTAGTGCGCTCCGTCTGTCCATTGCTCTGGGGATGGAAGGCTGATGAAAAGCTGAGTTGCACGTCAAATTGCTTGCACAAGGCTCTCCAGTATCAGGCCATAAACTGGGAGCCTTGATCGGACACAATATCCTGAGGAAGTCCGTGGATATGGAAAATATGCTGGGCGAAGAGTTGAGTGAGCTCTGGTGCAGACGGCAGTTTGGGCAGCGGGACAAAATGCACCATCTTGGAGAAGTGATCTACCGTGACCCAGATGACAGTATTCCCTTCTGACGTAGGAAGATCTACCACAAAGTCTGTGGTGATGTGTGTCCAAGGTTCAGTGGGTATAGGTAGTGGTTGTAGCAACTCCCATGGCTTCCTGACTCGTGGTTTTTGTTGTGCACACACGAGGCATGAACTAACATAGATGCGGACATCTTGCCTTATAGTAGGCCACCAGTAAAAACGGTTGAGCAAATCAAGTGTCCTTTCGCAGCCCGCATGGCCACCTGTGAAGGATTCGTGAGCCCAGGCCAGAGCTCTCTTGCGGTCACAGCGTGAAACCACGGTCCTCCCTACCGAGCTTACTGAAGTGCTGGACAAAATGACTCTAGCCAGATCTAGGATATACTGCGGATGTTCCTCTCCCTCCTCCTATATGGAGGTTCTGGATAATGCGTCTGCCTGCACATTCTTGCAAGCCGGTTGGTAGCGGAGCATGAAGTCGAATCGATTAAAGAACAACGACCAAAGTGCTTGTCTGGGGTTCAGCCGTTGTGCTTGGCATAGGAACTCTAAGTTCTTATGGTCCGTGAAGACTGTAATAGGATGTGCTGCCCCCTCCAACCATTGTCTCCACTCTTCAACGCTAATTTGATCGCTAAGAGTTCTTTGTCCCCAATGCCATAGTTACATTCAGCAGGGGAGAATTTTTTCGAGAAACAGGAACATGGTAACAGTTTCCCAGAAGGAGCGTATTGACTTAACACAGCTCCCACAGCCACATTTGATGCGTCCACCTCCACAACAAATGGGCGGAGAGGATCTGGGTGGTGTAGGCAAATGTCCTGAATGAAGTCCTCTTTGAGGTTCTCAAATCCCTGGCAGGCCGCCTTCGGCCATTCCACCTCGTCGGCACCCCTCCTGGTAAGAGCAGTGAGTGGCGCCACCTTGGCAGAGTAGTGTGGGATGAAATGTCTATAGAAATCTGCAAAGCCTAAAAAACATTGCAAAGATTTCAAGCCTCGTGGACGGGGCCAGTCTCGAATAGCTGCCACTTTCCCGGGATCCATCTGGAAACCTGTTGCAGAAACTATGTATCTGAGGAAGGGAAGTGACTCTTGCTCGAACATACATTTTTCTAACTTAGCGTATAAATGGTTGTCTCTGAGAATTTGAAGAACTTGCCTCACATGGTGTCAGTGGGAGTTCAAGTCTTGAGAGTAGATTAGCACGTCGTCCAAGTATACTATAACTGAGGAGTGGAGAAGATCCCGGAGTATCTCATTCATTAAGTGTTGAAAGACCGCAGGGGCGTTGCACAAGCCGAACGGCATTACAAGATACTCGTAATGTCCGTCTCTGGTGTTAAATGCCGTCTTCCACTCGTCACTAGGGCGGATACGAACCAGGTTGTAGGCACCCTGCAAATCTAACTTGATGAATATCTTAGCCCCCTGAAGTCTGTCTAGGAGTTCGAGGATCAAGGGTAGCGGATAGCGGTCCCGCTTGGTGATGGCGTTTAGCCCTCTGTAATCAATGTAGGGCCTTAGGGAGCCATCCTTCTTCCCCACAAAGAAAAACCCAGCCCCTGCTGGTGACTTAGAAGGTCGTATAAAGCCTTTAGCAAGGTTTTCTGTTATGTACTCTGACATAGCTTTGGTCTCGGGTAGCGATAATGGGTACACTCTCCCACAGGGTGGCGTGGATCCAGGTACCAGTTCAATAGCGCAATCAAAGGGACAGTGTTGGGGTAGAATCTCCGCCCTTTTCTTGGAAAAGACATCGGCGAAGTCCGCGTAAACCGCCGGAGGTGTTACATCAGCGTGCAGGAGAGGAATGCTGGGTGCCCGGTGAACCTTGAGGCAATTGCTAAAGCAAAAAGGACGCCACCTTGCGATTTGCAGGGTGTCCCAATGAATTACCGGGGAATGGAGTTGCAGCCAGGGTAGACCAAAGATTACTGGATGGACGGCTCTTTCCAAAACCAAAAAGGATATCCTTTGGGAATGTAGGGTCCCTGTGTGGAGCGTGAGAGGTTCTGTAGAGACCAAGATACTCCCCGGAAGGAATGTTCCCCGAATGGAGGTAATTTGCAGCGTCGTCTCCCGGGGAAGGAGACTCCGCTGCGAATTACCTCCATTTGGGGAACACTCCTTCCGGGGAGTATCTTGGTCTCTACAGATCCTCTCACGCTCCACACAGGGACAGGCTCCACACAGGCACAGGAATACGTAATTGCTGCCCCAGGTCACTCACGATGAAATTACCACCTGCTCCTGAGTCAATAAAGGCAAGAGTCTCGAAGGTCCCCCCGGGATACTCCAAAGTAACAGGTACAGTACACTGAGGAGCGGAAGCAACGCAACCTAGGAGTAGCTCCTCAGGACCTCCTAGGTTCTGGAGTTTTCAGGCCTTTCCTGACACTGGGCCAGGAAGTGCCCTTTTGCTCCACAATAGAGGCAAAGACCCAAAGAGCGACGACGTCGTCACTCCTCTGCTGACAACGATGTATGCACCAGCTGCATGGGCTCCTCAGAGGGCGCTTCAGAGCGTGCCGAACCTTGGCTGGATACTGTAGTCAGCGGCCTAGAGGAAGCAGGTGCCAGCGGTACCGTGCATCGAAAGGGACGGCTTTCCTTGGCCCACTGCTGCAAGCGATGGTCAATTCTCCCTGCCAAGTCTATCAATGCGTTGAGGTGATCCGGAACGTCACGAGCGGCCAGCTCGTCCTTTATCCGTGCCGCTAGCCCTTCCAGAAAGAGGGCCCGAAGGCTGTCCTCTCGCCAGCCCTACCTCAAGGGCGAGGGTACGGAACTCGATGGCATGGTCCGCCAAAGAGCGAGACCCCCTGTCTCAATTGTTGCAGTTCCGAAGTGGCGGTAGCCAGTCGTGCCGGCTCATCAAAGGCTTGCTTAAAGATGGTCACGAACTGGGACAGGTTGTCTAAGAGAGGATCGCTTTGCTCCCACATGGGAGAAGCCCACAGCAATGCCTTCCCATCCAGCAGCGACAGGATGTAGGCCACCTTCACAGAATCCGTAGGAAACTGGTTAGGTAACAATGAGAACCGAATGAAACATTGGTTCAGGAAACCACGACAGGCCTTGGCTTCTCCAGAGAACGAGAAGGTGCCGGCAGCTGAGTCGAAGTAGTAACGCTTACCACCGGCAGGGGTGATGAAACCTGGGGAACCTCCGCAGGTACTGCGTCCAAACGACTGGCCAATCGTTCCACGGTAGCCGCCAGCACGTCTAAGCAATTTTGCGTTTGCTGTAACCATTGGGCCATACCGGGAATGGCCCGGGGGCCTGACAAGTCCGCGAGCCCATGGCCTTGCAAACTGTTGTGGTCGTAGCGGTGGACCCTTGGGCCGGCCTAGGGGAGTGAGAAGATGGAAGATGTGGGCACTCCGCTGAGAGGCAGTAGGCCGGGAGGCAGCGTCAAGCCGGACGTGGAGGGGAGTCTTCGCCCTGGAAGCCTGCGGACCCCCCCGAGAGGAGCTCGTGAGGTCCCAGACCGCTGGGACTTTAGGAGATCTCTGGAGAAGAAGCGACGACTTCACCCTGGAAGCCTGCGTAAAACACCCCCCCCCCCCCCCCCCCAAGAGGAGCTCGTGAGGTCCCAGGCCGCTGGGACTTTAGGAGATCTCTGGAGAAGAAGAGACAACTTTACCCTGGAAGCCTGCGAACCCCCCAAGAGGAGCTCGTGAGGTTCCAGGCCGCTGGGACTTAGGAGATCACTGGAGAAGAGACAACTTCACCCTGGAAGCCTGCGGACCCCCTGAGAGGAGCTCGTGAGGTCCCAGGCCGCTGGGACTTAGGAGATCACTGGAGAAGAAGCGAGGCAGAAACGGTCCAAGGTCGAGGCAGGCGGCAAGAACAGAGGTCAGGAGCAAGCAGAGGTCAGGAACCGGTGAGACGAGCAGAAGATCCAGATTCGAGAATCCGGGACAGGTACTGCAAGTCCAAGCAGCACTGAAGAGCCAAACAGGAGCCGAAGATCCAAGCACTGCAGCAAGCAAAACCTGTTGCAAAGCAATTCTTTGAGAGCAGACACCGGCTTAAATACAAGCTGGCGTCTGACGTCATTTTAGGGGTGAGGCGCGGTCTGGCAGGAAAAGCTCTTTAAATTGGGCTTCCCTGCGCGCGCACATGCCCCAAAGGGGAGGGGTCACATTCCGGAGCTCGATGATATCTCCCTCGTGGAGACACCGCCGCGAGAAGGCCTGGGCAGGCCCGACAAGGCGCGCACCCCGCTGCGGACCCCCCCGAGAGGCCAAACCTGGCTGGAATGCCACGGCGCTGCCGTCCCGAGGCTTGAGGTAAGAACCTGGTCGCAAGACATGTGACCGGGACCGCAACAATATTACCTCTATTTTTCTGATGCCTCACTCGAAACGAAAGGCAAAGATTCGCGAGATCCTTACCTCGACTCCTGATGCCTCCATGCGACAAACATGTATAGAGGAGGTTTTTCGGACCATGCAGCAGACACCGGAGGGCAAGGCCGCTGGCGTTGCTGATGGGGTGTGGCCATCGGATGCCCAGGCCAAGGAAGTGTCACTCAACCCCGGCACACCAACAGTTCCCTTCTTGTCCTACAGGCCCCAGATCGAAGGGGGGATGGAACATCAAAGAACACCGCCGCGGTTGCAACCATCTGAAAGCCTTGGTGACTTCCAGAGAAGAAATGGGGATTTTCCATCGTCTTCGGAGAACCCGTTAGACTTGGGCTCCAGGGAGAACAAGGATGAAGCACGACGAGTGGATTTAGGCAAGGAGGGCCTCATGGAGACAAGTGGTAAGAGGACTGAGATATAAGTAGTATTAAATACAGCGCTGGAAATGCCGGACAAAATAACCCTTGCTGAAATTTGGAAAGTTCTTACAAAGATGAATACCGCGATAAATGACTTAACAAATGTTGTAAAACGCAACATGGAGGTAACACGTAACCTGGAAAATAAGTTACAGATGGTTGAAAAGTCTTTAAATAAAGCTGAAATGGAAATTAACGGGCGGATTTTAAATGCCCTGCGCGCCAGCACGCCTATTTTGCATAGGCCGCCGGCGCGCGCAGAGCCCCGGGACGCGCATAAGTCCCGGGGCTTTCTAAAAGAGGCAGGGAGGGGGCATGTCAGGGGCGCGTCTAAAATGATGCGGTGTTGCGGGGGCGTGATGCGGCGTTGCGGGGGCGGGGCCGGGGGCGTGGCGCCGGCCCGGGGGCGTGGTCGAGGCCTCCAGACCAGCCCCCGGGTCAGGTGATCGCGAGCCAGCAGCCCACTGGCACGCGTAGATTTACATCTGCTTTTAGCAAGCGTAAATCGTGGAACAAAGGTAAGGGGGGGTTTAGATAGGGCCGGGGGGGTGGGTTAGGTAGGGAAAGGGAGGGTAAGGTGGGGGGAGGGATAAGGAAAGTTCCCTCCGAGGCCGCTCCGAAATCGGAGCGGCCTCGGAGGGAAAAGGCAGCGCGTATCTTATAAAATCCAGCGTACTTTTGTTTGCACCTGCTGCGCGAACAATAGTACGCGATCGCGCAAATTTAGAAAATCTACCCCTAAGGATATAAGAGAAGTTCAATCTAATTTAATAAAATCCGAGAATTTGGCAACGAAGAGGATGGATTTCCTGGAAAATGAGATAAGGAGAAATAATCTAAGATTTCTTAACTTTCCTAAAACAAAATGGGCAAATCCAAAAGATCTCCTTAAAAGTTATTTAACCAATATTTTGGGTTTTTCAGAAAATAATTTGCCTGAGATTTCCAAAATTTATTACCTCCCTGGTAAGGAAATAAATCTACAACAAGAGGAACAGGATAATATTGCTTTTGATAATCTTATAGATTTTCTGGAAAAATCTTATAAAGCCAAGATTGAAGCAAGGGCAACTTTGCTCGTGACTTTTATGCAGGTTCTGGACAGAGAACATATTGAGAACATCCTTCAGGAAACAACAACAGCTTTTTTATGGATATCAAATAAGAGTCTTTCCTGACATTACAAAAAAGATGCAGGAGAAAAGGAAATCTTTTCTATCAATGAAGAATGAGGTGCTCTCTAGGGGCGCCAAATTCTATTTAAGGTTTCCCGGTCGGTGTATACTGATATATCAAAATGATAAATACATCTTTTCAGATTCACAACAGCTACATGAATACTTGGACTCACACTCTTAAATTGCTCTATGAGGTGTTGGTTTATGAAAATATCTGCTACATGACATGGGGATACGGCTTATTATTATTATGAATATTTGCTTGTGAATCCGCTTCTTATTTGGCTCCCCCACTATTCTTATAATATGTAATTAACTGCACTAACCACATCCTCTCGCAACAAATTCCAGAGCTTTATTGTGCGTTGAGTGAAAAAGAATTTTCTCCGATTAGTCTTAAATGTGCTACTTGCTAACTTCATGGAATGCCCCCTAGTCCTTCTATTATTCGAAAATGTAAATAACCGAGTCTCATGATCTTAAAGACCTCTATCATATCCCCCCTCAGCCGTCTCTTCTCCAAGCTGAACAGCCCTAACCTCTTCAGCCTTTCCTCATAGGGGAGCTGTTCCATCCCCTTTATCATTTTGGTTGCTCTTCTTTGTACCGTCTCCATCGCAACTATATCTTTTTTGAGATGCGGCGACCAGAATTGTACACAGTATTCAAGGTGCGGTCTCACCATGGAGCGATATAGAGGCATTATGACATTTTCCGTTCTATTAACCATTCCCTTCCTAATAATTCCTAACATTCTGTTTGCTTTTTTGACTGCTGCAGCACACTGAGCCGACGATTTTAAAGTATTATCCACTATGATGCCTAGATCTTTTTCCTGGGTGGTAGCTCCTAATATGGAACCTAACATTGTGTAACTACAGCAAGGGTTATTTTTCCCTATATGCAACACCTTGCACTTGTCCACATTAAATTTCATCTGCCATTTGGATGCCCAATCTTCCAGTCTTGCAAGGTCCTCCTGTAATGTATCACAATCCGCTTGTGATTTAACTACTCAAAATAATTTTGTATCGTCCGCAAATTTGATAACCTCACTCGTCGTATTCCTTTCCAGATCATTTATATATATATATTGAAAAGCACCGGTCCAAGTACAGATCCCTGAGGCACTCCACTGTTTACCCTTTTCCACTGAGAAAATTGACCATTTAATCCTACTCTCTGTTTCCTGTCTTTTAACCAGTTTGTAATCCACGAAAGGACATCGCCTCCTAGCCCATGACCTTTTCGTTTTCTTAGAAGCCTCTCATGAGGGACTTTGTCAAATGCCTTCAGAAAATCCAAATATACTACATCTACCGGTTCACCTTTATCTACATTTATTAACCCATTCAAAAAATGAAGTAGATTTGTTAGGCAAGACTTCCCTTGGGTAAATCCATGTTGACTGTGTTCATTAAACCATGTCTTTCTATATGCACTACGATTTTGATCTTGAGAATAGTTTCCACTATTTTTCCCGGCACTGTTCTGAATTCAAATACTACAGTTCAAGTAAATTATATTATTAATACAGTTAAGGATTTGGATATTCACCTAAAGACTGTTGAGAAAGAAACTGGAGAACATAAAGTGGTGCTGGAATCTTTTAAAATTAATCTTGAGAGTTCACTCAGCAAGTGTTAATTAAAGAAAACCAATTACTTCAATTTAAATTAGAGAACATGGAGAATCAAATGCGTATGAAAAATTTACGATGTATTAACTTTCCGAAAGACATCTGGAGGAGGTATCTATTAGAAATATTAAAAATTACAGAGTCTACACTCCCAAAAATGTCTAAGATATATTATATTCCCCCACTGAAGAAGAGTTCACTGGAGAGTAATAATATGTAAGTTTTACTACCTACTGAAACATTTAAGTTGGATATAGCAAAATTGCTTACCTTGTAATAGGTGTTATCCCAGGACAGCAGGATGTAGTACTCACATATGTGTGACGTCACCAACGGAGCCCTAGTGCGGGAATGTTTTCTGTCAAAGTTTCTAGAAACTTTTGACTGGCACTGTGGTGCCACTGAGCATGCCCAGCATGCTATGATATTCTCTGCCACAGGTGTCTCTCTTCAGTCTCGTATGTAGCAATAAGCATTGGCAAAAAAAAATTATATATATATAAATAAAATGTATGAGACCCAACTCCACGGGGTGGCGGGTGGGTTCTGTGAGTACTACATCCTGCTGTCCTGGGATAACACCTATTACAAGGTAAGCAATTTTGCTTTATCCCAGGACAAGCAGGATGCTAGTCCTCACATATGGGTGATTAGCAAGCTAGAGGCTGAGTCATTTTGTATTGAGGCAACAGTGAAGTATTGTTGTTGAAATGAGTCAGCCGAAGATAATAGCAGGCTGGTTGTGGAAGGAGTTGGGTTTAAACTGGAAACAAGTTCTTTAAGACAGATTGTCCATAGGCTGAATCTTGTCGTCCTTGTTTGTCCAAACAGTAATGAGCTGCAAAGGTATGAAGAGAACTCCATGTTGCTGCTTTACATATGTCAAGGATTGGCATTGAACGATAGTGTGCTACTGAGGTTGACATTGCTCTTACTGAATGTGCCTTTACTCACCCTTGGAGAGGAAGGCCTGCTTTTTCATAGCAAAACTGTATGCAATCTACTAGCCAGTTGGACAGAGTATGTTTACCCACTGCTTTACCTGGTTTGTTTGGATCAGAAGAAACAAAAAGTTGATTTGATTTCCTATGAACTGCAGTGTGATTTAAGTAGAAAGATAATGCATACTTACAGTCCAAAGTATGTAAGGCTCGTTCTCCTTGGTGAGAATGAGGCCTTGGAAAGAATGTGGGTAAAACTATGGATTGATTCAAGTGGAATTCCGTAACTACCTTGGGAAGGAATTTTGGATGTGTACGGAGAACCACTCCGTCATGTAGGAACTTTGTAAAGGGTTCGTACGTGACAAGTGCTTGTAGCTCACTAACCCTTCTAGCTGATGTAATGGCTATGAGGAAGATAGTCTTCCATGTAAGGAATTTGAGATCACAGGAATCTATGGGTTCAAAAGGAGAATGCATAAGTCTTGTTAAAACCAGATTCAGGTCCCATTCTGGGACTGGTGGCCGAATTGGTGGTTTAAGTTGAGTTAAACCTCTCATAAACCTACTGACAAGAGGTTGAGTGGAGATTGGTGCATCTCTTATCCTGTCATGGTAAGCTGAGATTGCACTGAGATGTACTCTTACTGACGAAGTCTGGAAGCCAGTGTCTGAAAGATGATATAAATAGTCTAGTAGGGAAGTAGTGGGACAGGTAAATGTTGTGGAGCATAGGAGAGTGATCCCACTTCCTGAGCGATGTGTGTCCTTGGGCCGCGGCTCGACCCCAGAGAATTCCGAAGAGGGCCGCGGGAGGCGTGGCATGCCCGAGCATAGGTAGGACGGAAGCAAGACTGGAGTGATGACCAGGCGACAGGCCCTCCTCCGGACCTGCACGCTTCGGAAGACCCAACAACGCAATGTTGGTCTTGTGAACAGTCCTCCGACCGTTCCCAGCCCTTTCGGACCTGCCACAGGGTACGGCACGAAGCGGCAGGCCGGATGGAGGCCAGGACAGCGAAGGCTGGAACATAGATTCAGACGAGACTCAGAAGCAAGGTACTGGGAGTGCAGACGTAGACTCAGAAGCAAGGTACTGGGAGTGCAGACGTAGACTCAGAAGCAAGGTACTGGACGTGCTGACGTAGACTCAGAAGCAAGACACTGGAAGTGCAGACGTAGACTCAGAAGCAAGTCACTGGAAGTGCAGACGTAGACTCAGGAGCAAGGTACTAGAGGTCGATTCAGAGGTGAGGTACTGAAGATGCTGAGGTAGATTCAGAAGCGAGGTACTGTAGATGCAGAGGTAGATTCAGAAGCGAGGTACTGTAGATGCAGAGGTAGGTTCAGAAGCGAGGAACTGTAGATGCAGAGGTAGGTTCAGAAGCAAGATGATGAAAGTGCAGATGTAGACTCAGGAACAAGGACTGAAGGGAGACTTGCGCACAGTCCCTCAGGGTACCCGGCTCAGACCACTCCTGGGACTGAGACACGAGCCACCCTGTCCCACGCGTCCCCGACACTGCCTTGGAGGGCAGGTCACGGACCACGCAGAGAACGGGATAATGCAGGAGAGAACCAGGCGACGCGAACTCCGAGGCTGGGATACTGACATCCGAAGCCCCGACGGCTGGCAGGGCAGAAGCTCCAGAGCGCAGGGACGACTCCCACCTGTTGGCCACTCCAGGGCCCAACAGGCCAGAAGGCTCAGGAGCCAGACAGAGACAAAGGGCAGCACAATAGGACTGGATCAGGAACTGGATCTGGCACCGACATCAAGGTAACAGGATCAGGAACAAGGACTTCTCAGAGACTTGGAAACGAGGTACATGGCTTGCATCACAGATGGCCCTAATCAGCCCGCCCCAAGGGCTGGTCACGGACCACGGCGTGGCTTGCCACGAGGTACCAGGACATTGGAGAACACAGGATCAAGGTGCTAGCTTTCAGGAGATTCAAGGCAAGGTACTTAGGTTTCAGGTGAGTTTCAGGATCAAGGTACAAGGACTTCACAGAGACTTAGAGACGAGGTACATGGCTTGCATCACAGATAGCCCTAACCAACCCGCCCCGAGGGCTGGTCACGGACCACGGCGTGGCTTGCCGCGAGGTACCAGGACATTGGAGAACACAGGATCAAGGTGCTAGCTTTCAGGAGATTTAAGGCAAGGTACTTAGCTTTCAGGCGAGTTTCAGGATCAAGGTATAAGGCTTGTAATATCCGGACTGGATCATGGATACCGGATTGGGATCGGACCTCAAGGCAGGAACAGGAACAAGCGAACATCAGGACTGGAACAACTGAAAACATCAGGACTGGAACACTGAAGACATCAGCACTGGAACACTGAAGACATCAGGACTGGAACATTGGACAAGAAGCTTCAACAGAAAACATGGAACACTGGACCTTGCAGAAGGCTGGAATACAAGGCAGCTCCTGGAACGAGGATCTCAGGAGTGACCAACTCCTTGCGAAGGCAAAGACAGACTGGATGCGGAATCCTTTTGAAGAGCTGAGGTGGACAACGCCCAGGGAGGAGCCAGCAGGGGCCACACCTGGCTGGCCCTTGAAGAGCAGACGGGAGGCGCGCACTCACGCCCTAGGAAGCTGAAGAGAGAGCTGGGTCGTAGGTGGCGTTCCCAGCCACATGGAGGAGCTGTGGAGAAACAGAGGAACGTCGGGGCAGCCCTGCCCTGCAGCTGGAGGAATGACAGGCTGCTGGGACGGCTCCCGGCCGCGACACTGAAGCAGGTAAGCAGGAAGGCCGACAGAGTGAAGAGCTGCAGGCACCGGCAGGGACAGCCTCCCTGCCGGCCAAGGACCCGGACTGCAGCGCGGGCACCGGCAGGGACGCCCTCCCTGCCAGCTAAGGACCCCGGGGACGGCAGAGCACGCCGGAGACAGCCCAGGAGGACAGCGGGGTTCCCTGCCGCGAGGGAGAGCTCGCGGTGGGTCGGCCCCGCTGCACGCAGCAGAAGGCAGTCAGGGAGGAGCCCGGACTGCAGCGGGGAACCGCCGCGGTGGCGTCGACGTCAGCGGCCCAGCTGGCCGCGAAGAGGTGAGGGCCTGCCCGCGCTCCTCGCGGGCAGGACCGTTACAGTAAAAGGATTAATATTGTTTTGTCTGCACCACAAAGTAAATCTCTTCTATTTTGAAGAGTAGTTCTTTCTTGTGGAAGGTTTACGTGAAGCTATAAGCACTTGAGATACATTGGTTGAAAGATTAAGTGATTGTAAAGTCAAGCTTTCAACATCCATGCTGTCAGGGATAGGGATTGAAGGTTGGGATGGCGCAACCGACCCTGATCCTGAGTTATGAGAGTGGGAGCTACTCCCAGACGAATTGGATCTCTGATGAAGAGGTCTAGTAGTGTGGGAAACCATACTTGTCGAGGCCAATATGGGGCTATGAGTATCATGGACCCCTTGTCCTGTTGTAGCTTCACTAGAGTTTTGGTTATGAGTGATATTGAGGGATACGTGTATAGTAGGCCTGAGTTCCAAGGGCGAGCAAAGGCGTCCTTGGCTGGCTGATTCTTCTGTTTGTTTAGAGAACAGAAGTTGTCCACTTTGTGATTTAGATGTGACGCAAAGAGGTCTATGGTTGGTTGACCTCAGTTTTGAAATATCCTGGTCGCTACTGAGGGATCCAGGGACCATTTGTGTGGTTGGAACTGACAACTGAGTCAATCCGCCACTACATTGTGAATGCCTGCTAGATAAGTGGCCCGGAGAAGTATTGAGTGGTTTAGGGCCCAGGCCCAAATCTGTGCAGCTTCTTGACAAAGGAGATACGAACCTGTACCTCCCTGCTTGTTGATGTACCACATGGCTACTGTGTTGTCTGTTTGGATGAGAACAGTCTTGTGTGAAAGGCAGTCCTTGAACGCATGCAGTTCATAACATATAGCTCGAAGCTCCAGGATATTGATTTGGAAAGTTGCTTCGAGTTTTGTCCAAGTTCCCTGGGTTTGGGGATTGTCTATGTGAGCTCTCCAACCCAAGGTGGATGCATCTGTAGTTAACGTTATCTGTGGGACTGGTTGCTGGAAGGGTAGGCCCTTGCGCAAATTGTCCTTGTTTACCCACCAAAGTAGAGAGGAACGTAGCTGGTGGGTTATTTGAATTGGAGAATGCAATGGTTGAATGGCTTGGATCCATTGAGATCTTAAAGTCCATTGAGTTACCCTCATGGCTAGTCTTGCCATAGGAGTGACATGAACTGTGGAGGCCATGTGGCCTAGTAAGGTTAGAAACTGATGAGCTGTTGCTTGCGTCTTTGAGAGAATCGAGTTTGCTAGCAAGAACAATGTTTCTGCTCGATCCTCGGGTAGAAAGGCCTTTGCAAGAACGGTGTTCAGTTCTGCTCCTATGAATTGAAGCAGGTGAGACGGTGTGAGATGGGACTTTTGATAATTGATGAGAAATCCCATGGAGTGAAGTAGAGCAATTGTCTGGTTGAGAGAAGTTATTGCTCCTTGTTGAGATTGACTCCTGATGAGCCAGTCTTCTAGGTATGGGAAGACATGAACACCTTGCTTGTGCAAGTGTGCTGCTATTACTGCCTGACATTTTGTGAATACTCTGGGAGCAGAGGCGAGTCCGAATGGCAGTACTCTGTCTTGGAAATGTTGATGACCCACCATGAAGCGCAGGTACTTGCGATGAGGAGGGAATATTGGAATGTGAGCATAAGCGTCTTGAAGATCCAGAGAACAAAGCCAGTCTCCTTCTTGAAGAAGTGGGAGCATGATGCCTAGAGAAATCATCCTGAACTTCTCTTTCTTTAGAAATTTGTTGAGATTTCTGAGGTCGTGGATGGAACGTAGGCCTCCTGTTTTCTTTGGAATGAGGAAGTAACGGGAATAGAATCCTCTGCCCTGCTGAGTCCGAGGTACTAATCGGATAGCCTTGGCTCTCAGAAGGGCAGATAATTCTGCTTGTAGATTAGGTAGTTGAGATTTTTGCTGTGGGCAGAAACTTGGCGGAGAATCTGGTGGAATGGAGAGAAAATTTAGTTTGTAACCATGGGCGATTATAGAGAGTACCCATTGGTCTGTTGTTATTGTTTGCCAGTGTGTGTAAAACTGGGATACTCTTCCCCCCACTGGAAGATGTGTTTGATGATTTAAGGGTGTGGCTTGTTCTCTGGTTTGATTCTCAAAATCCCGCCGCTGGGCCTGACTGAGGCGGAGGTTGCTTGCGAGGAGCTCTAGGTTGTCTTGTTTGGGAGCGTTGATGTTGAAGCCTAGTAGATCTACTCCTGGAAGTTTGGGAGTAGTATCGTCGTGGCCTGTAGTAGGAACGCCTAGGTTCCCTCTGGGGTAGGCGTTGTTGTGATTGTGTAGGTGTCCTGAGGCATTTGGGACAGCTGACGTAATGTTTCAGTGTGGTCCTTTAGCTGTTGGACTGCTTCCTGGACCTTGTCACCAAATAAATTATCTCCAAAACATGGCAGATCCACAAGTTTTTCCTGGACCTTAGGCCTCAAATCCGAGGCCTTGAGCCAGGCATACCTGCGAGCAGTAATCCCAGCAGCTGCAGATCTGGAGGCAGTGTCAAAACTATCATAAGCTGCCCTCACTTCATGTTTTCCTGCTTCAAGGCCTTTGTTCACTATGGCCTGTGCTGGTTCTTGAAACTGTGCAGGTAAAGAGGTTATGAATTGTTCCATCTGCTTCCATAAGTTTCTCTGATACTGTGTCATGTATAACTGGTATGCAGAGATTCTGGAATTTAGAATTGCAGCCTGATACACCTTTCTTCCCAAAGAATTGAGGAAACGGTGATCCCTACCTGGAGGAGTTGAAGAGTGAGGACGAATACGTCTTGATTTTTTCTGGGCAGATTCAACTACCACTGAGTTATGTGGTAGTTGTGCCTTTTGGAAACCAGATGCTGTTTGTACCAGATAAGTGGAATCTACCCGTTTGTTTACTGCTGAAACTGTAGAAGGGTGTTCCCAAATCCGGTGTTGTAGATCTAAAAGCACCTCATGAATTGGGATGGCCAAGACTTGTTTGGGTGGATCTACAAATTGCAAGACCTCTAGAGTATTTTGTCTAGTGTCTTGTTCTGTTGCCAATTTAAAAGGAATGGTATCTGTCACATCCTCAATAAAGTTGGAAAATGACAGGTCTTCTGGTGGGGACCTTTTCCTAGGTTCCGGTGGAGAGGGGTCCGACATGAAGTCCTCAGAAGACGTGTTTGTCCCATGGCTATCCCAGGAATCCTCATCATCATCCCTGTAAGGAGATTTTGTGATGGATTTAGGTGGTAGATGCATTCCTGATGGACCTGGTAATGGGTCATTGATGGAAAGTAATGGAGGTGTCTGTTTCTCTGGTTGCTTCGGTAAAGTGTCGATGACATCTTGATACCGTTTTGATACCGTTGCAGTAGACGCTGGAAGAAAGCTAGATCTTGAACTTCTGGCTCTTCCGGTGGAGGCTGTGTCGATGGAATAGCCGCCAGAATCGATGTCGACATCGAAGGTGGCCGTCTCGGTGTGGAAACAGCTGTCGGCGGAGTCATAGGAATCGACTTCGAAGAGGTCGATGGCAGGTGTGCATATATCGATGTCGACGCCATTATTATTCTGGGTGTCGGCATCGAGTCACCTTTTGTCCTCGGTGTGAAAGTCGACACCGGCATCGGTGGTCCCACCGGCATTGGCAAAGTTGCCGGCATCGATGCTGGGAGCATCGGCATCGACAAGCCCGTCAGAATCTGTCTGATGATATCAGACAATTCCAGCATTACCACTGATGGTAACAGAGCAGTTGTAAGTGGTGGCGGAGGCTGAGGTGTAGGATCCGGTGCAGGGCCCTGCAGAGGATCAAGAACCGAAGACGGAGGATGAGGCCCAGACGCCGATGTTTCCTCGGTCCGTGGCCGCTTCGCCATCGATGACTCCTGGGACGCAAAATTTGATTCGATGGTCGTCGATGTCGATGTTTGTGTTTTACCTTTTGAGGGTCGATGGATTTCGTCGATGACGATGAAGGCGACGAAGGATCTCCCGAAGGCCCCGGGCAAGGTTTTTTAAGTAACAAGCGCTTAGTCGCTCCAGCCGGAGACGACTTCGATGATGCCGAAGGAGATGGGATGAGCTGAAGACGGAATAGATGTTCCATTTTTTCAAGTCGAGCTTTTCGGCCTTTCGGTGTCATCTCGGCGCATTGAGGGCAGTTATTTACCTCATGTTTTTCTCCGAGGCATAGCACACATTCGATGTGCGGATCGGTAATCGACATTTTCTGAGAGCATTCAGGACATTTTTTAAAACCTGTAGCCATATTTCTAGTCGACAGCCATCGAAAGAAATGAGAATTTGTGAGAGAAAAAAGTCCCTTCAAATGAAGGAAAAATGAGATAGAGGTACTCACCGGCTGGTGAAGAAATTACCCCTCAAGATCTGTGAGAGAGAATATCACTGACTTATAGTCAAAAAAATCTCAACGTCTCCTATCCCGCGATGCCGATAGCAGCGCGGAAAGACGAAGACTGAAGAGAGACACCTGTGGCAGAGAATATCATAGCATGCTGGGCATGCTCAGTGGCACCACAGTGCCAGTCAAAAATTTCTAGAAACTTTGACAGAAAACTTTCCCGCACTAGGGCTCCGTTGGTGATGTCACCCATATGTGAGGACTAGCATCCTGCTTGTCCTGGGATAACTCAGCAGTTTTGGAACAGTCAAATGAAAATTTGGCAACATCTTCCACCCTGATTGTTACTTTCTTACTCAAGACTGACAAGGAATAGATCTTCAAAAACTATTTTGCACATCGAACAAAACCTTTTCTGAACCATAAAACTGACTGGCTGTGTGTGCACCTAAGAAGTATTGGGCTACAGACAGTATCATTAAAGGAGCACAAATATTCAAATCATTTACTACCTTTTTTGAAACGCTTACTATTTTGTGCATGAATATTAGTAGAAAACCATAATTGTGAACACCAAAAAAAAAAATCTTAAAAGGTTACTTATCAAAAAAAATGCTTTATATCTTCTTTTCTTCTCCTCCAAATATGAAATTACATGCTCTTGTAACTGACCCAGTTACAACACTTTGTTTTCAAATTATAAACTCCAAGGAGCAAGGATTGTCTATGCTTCTCTATATGTATCCTATAGCATACATCTATATATGCTATACAAATGGAGAAATTACTTACCTGATAATTTCGTTTTCCTTAGTGTAGACAGATGGACTCAGGACCAATGGGTATAGTGTACTCCTGATAGCAGTTGGAGATTGATCAGATTTCAATCTGACGTCAGCCCTAGTACATATACCCCTGCAGGAAGTGCAGCTCTTCAGTATTCTCCTCGAAAAGCATTGTGGATATATGTATGACTGAATAACTTGATTAATTTGAACTGGTTGAATTGGCTATAGCTGGAGACCGCCAGTGCCCTCAACCAAGAAACGTCGACACCCAGTAGGATGGGTGACCTAGATGAAGGAAAGCATGGCTTACCCTTGAATCACTCGCTCCCAGGGATGTCCCTCGAGAATTCCATGAGTAACGGCAGCCGTGAGTGGGATGCTGAGTCCATCTGTCTACACTAAGGAAAACGAAATTATCAGGTAAGTAATTTCTCCATTTCCTAGCATGTAGCAGATGGACTCAGGACCAATGGGATGTATAAAATCTACTCCTGAACCAGGTGGGAGGCTGCCTGTGACCCACTTAGTACTGCCCTTGCAAATGCTGTGTCCTCCCGAGCCTGAACATCCAGGTGGTAAAACCTGGAGAAGGTGTGGATGGAGGACCATGTCGCCGCCCTGCAGATCTCAGCGGGTGACAGCATCTTGGTTTTCCCCCAGGACACTGCCTGGGCTCTAGTAGACTGGGCCTTGACTTGTAAAGGCGGTGGCTTGCTTGCTTCCACGGAGGCCGCCTTGATGACTTCTTTGATCCAGTGGGCTATGGTTGCTCGCAAGGCCGCTTCCCCCGCTTCATCCCGCTGTGAAGGACGAATAGATGGTCTGTCTTTCGAATGGATTCCGACCTTTCCAGGTATCGGGCTAGGAGTCTGCCGACGTTGAGATGGCGTAGACTTCGAGCCTCTTCCAAATTCTTATGGTCATCTGGCGATGGTAGCGAGATGTTTTGGTTGAGATGGAAGCGAGACACCACTTTGGGGAGGAAAGATGGAACTGTGTGTAACTGGATGGTTCCTGGGGTGAGTCTGAGGAACGGCTCTCGGCAGGACAGTGCTGTAGCTCGCATATACGACGGGCTGAACAGACTGCCAGCAGGAAGGCTGCCTTCAATGTTAATAGTCGGAGAGACAGGCAGCGGAGAGTCTGAAGGAGGTTCCTGCTAGGAAATCTAGGACCAGGTTAAGGTTCCAAAGAGGCACTGGCCACTTTAGGGGTGGTCGGATGTGCTTGACTCCTTTCAGGAAATGGGAGACATCCGGGTGAGAGGCTATGCTGCCGCTCTCGCTCTTGGTTCCGTAGCATGACAAGGCAGCCACCTGTACCTTGATGGAGTTGAGGGACAATCCCTTCTGTAGTCCGTTCTGTAAGAATTCCAAAATTGCAGGAATTTTGACTGAGTGTGATATGATGTCATGGTCCTCACACCTGGATTCAAATACTCTCCAAATCATTATGTATGTTAGGGATGTGGAGAACTTGCGTGCTCAGAGTAGGGTGTCAATTACTGCCCCGAGTATCCTCTCCTCCTTAGGCGAGTCCTCTCAATGGCTGTTGCGTTCGTGCCTGTTCTCGCCCTCGCTCTACCCTCTCTACCTTTGTGGCGACTCCCTTCGGGTCTGACGGACAGATGCTGCCACGGCTTCTCCTCGCCGCTTCCTCCCGGAATCCCCGGGCTGGCCTGACGCTGCAGATCCACCATTTTCCTGATGACATAAGGGCGCGCGCGCTCCAGAGTTTGTACCAGCAAGGGCGCGAACCTCGGGGGCGTCCCCCCGTAGTGACGTCATCCACTTCCAACTTAAAAGGTCTTTGTTTGCTACTACGAATCGAGTTAGCAAGGGGAAATCTTTCTCTGCTGCTCTGCCTCCACAAACTTACCTAGGGGTACCCGCTCCTCGGGGGCCCCGCTCTCTCTTCTTGATTTCAGATTGCTAAGACGGGATCCGGTACTCGCTCCTCAAGGGCCTACGTCCCTGAATGCTCAGAAGACTCCTTACTGCCTGTAAGCGATCGCAGATGTGAACACTGTGAGTTCTATTTCAGATAGGAACCATACTCGCTCCACGTGGGCCTATGTTCCTAATCTCTGAAGACTCCCTTCTGTCTAATACATTATCGCAGGTACAGACATCGTGAGTTATTATGGCAGATTGCAGATAGGAACCGGAACTCGCTCCACGAGTGCCCATGTTCCTAATCTCTGAAGACTCCCTTCTGTCTAAGACGTTATCGCAGGTACAGACATTCCTCCAAGCCTTCCCTTAATTTGCAATATTTCATCATACTGCTCAACAGACTTCACTCCACTGACCAGACGCTCTACCTGGTCTCAATATATATATATATTCTTCCACTAGTTATTCTGTCATTCTACTTCCCAGCTACCCTAGCCTCCCAAGTTCGATCTCCTTGTTATTTGTAACTTTGCCCTCTGCCTTTTGTTATATGGTTTTTTAGCTAGCCCCTTAGTTCCTTGTAAACCAATCTGATATGAATTACTCATTCATGAAGGTCGGTATAGAAAAGTGTTAAATAAAAAAAAATAAAAAAATGTTCCTAAAACCCTTCACAGACTCTCTTCTATCTCAGAAGCTATTGCATACCTATATCTGGTACATTACTATTTTATATTGCAGACAGGAACCGGTACTCGTTCCACGAGGGCCCATGTTCCAGGAACCCTTCACAGACTCTCTTCTATCTCAGAAGCTAGAGCATACCTATATCTTATGAAGTACTATTACAGATTGCAGATAGGAATCGGTACTCGCTCCACGAGGGCCTATGTTCCTAAAACTCTCCAAAGACTCTCTTCTATTCCAGAAGCCATCTCATACACAGATAAAGCAAATGTTGCTTACCTGTAACAGGCGTTCTCACAGGACAGCAGGATGTTAGTCCTCACATATGGGTGACGTCACAGGATGGAGCCCAGTTATGGAACACTTTTATCAAAGTTTGTAGAACTTTGACTGGCCCCTACTGGGCATGCCCAGCATGGCACTAACCCTGCAGCCAGCAGGGGTCCCCCTTCAGTCTTGTTTTGAAAGCTACAGGTAGTGTCGAAAAATAAAATAAAATGAACCCAACACCGCGGGGCGGCGGGCGGGTTTCGTGAGGACTAACATCCTGCTGTCCTGTGAGAACACCTGTTACAGGTAAGCATCATTTGCTTTCTCACAGGACAAGCAGGATGGTAGTCCTCACATATGGGTGAGTACCGAGCTGAGGATGTCCGAACATGCACCAAATGTACCCAACGGCGTGCAACAGACACAACAACTGGGGTGGAATTTGGTAGAGGGCATCCGGAACCCTATCGGGCAGGCGGAAGGGTGTTGGTACGTCACGTTGGAAAAAGGTTACGGAGGACAGATTGGCCAAAGATGGAATCCTGTCTTCCGGCTTTGTCCAAGCAATAGTGGGCTGCGAAAGTATGGAGTGAGCTCCAGGTAGCAGCTCTGCAAATGTCAGGAAGCAGCACCGATCGTAGGTGTGCTACTGAAGTCGCCATGGCCCTCACAGAGTGTGCTTTAACACGGTCTTGAAAAGGAATGCCTGCTTGTTGATAGCAAAAAGATATGCAATCCGCCAACCAGGAGGAAAGAGCCTGCTTACCCACAGGTTGCCCTAATTTGTTTGGATGGAAAGAGACGAATAACTGAGTGCTCTTCCTGTGTGCAACTGTACGGTCTAGATAGAAAGCTAGAGCCCGTTTACAGTCAAGGGTATGCAGAGTCTGTTCCCCTGGGTTGGAGTGAGGCCTTGGAAAGAAGATAGGTAGTATGATGGATTGATTAATATGAAACTCCGAAACTACCTTGGGCAAAAATATAGGGTGAGTGCGGAGTACCGCCCGGTCCTGCAGGAGTTTCGTGTAAGGCGGATAGGTGACTAAGGCCTGTAACTCACTAATCCTGCGAGCAGAAGTGATAGCTAAAAGGAATAACACTTTCCATGTGAGATATTTAAGGTCACAGGAGTGGAGAGGTTCGAAAGGTGGTCTCATGAGCCGACCGAGAACCAGGTTAAGGTCCCAAGAAGGGGCCGGAGGACGCAAAGGTGGCTTGATATGGAGCAAGCCTTTAAGAAATCGTGTTACGAGGGGTTGTACCGAAATAGGGACATCCCCGATTCCTTTATGGAAGGCAGCTACCGCGCTGACATGCATTCTAATGGAAAAGGTCTTGAGACCGGATTCTGATAAATGCCAGAGATAGTCCAAGAATTTTGGGATTGGACAGGAAAAGGGATCAAGGGACTGCGAAGTGCACCATGATGTGTACCTTTTCTATTTATAGGAATAAGATTTTCTTGTGGAAGGCTTGCGTGAAGCAATCAGGACACGAGAAACTGATTCGGAAAGGTTAAGTGGTAGAAGGATTAACCTTCCAACATCCATGCCGTCAGGGACAAGGCTTGAAGATTGGGATGGAGTAAGCATCCGTCGTTTTGAGTGATCAGATGCGGGTCCGTTCCCAAGGGAATGTGCCTGCAGATGGAGAGATCCTGGAGTATGGGAAACCACACTTGGCGTGTCTCGAAGACACTCGTGAAGCTACGTCAGGACAGAGGGACCACACATGGTCCCTCTGTCCTGACGTAGCTTCACGAGTGTCTTCGAGAGAAGAGGAAGTGGAGGGAATGCATAAAGCAGACCGGTTGCCCACGTGAGGGAGAATGCATCTCTGGGCCGAGAGTGCTTGCTCCGAATTAGGGAGCAGTAATTGTCCACTTTGTGGTTCTGAGGGGACGCAAAGAGGTCTATTTGGGGATACCCCCATTGCTGGAAGAGAGAGATCACTACCGATGGATTGAGCGACCACTCGTGCGGTTCGAAGACACGGCTCAGTTTGTCTGCCAAGACATTGATCATTCCCGGCAAGTAGGTGACCCTGAGGTACATCGAGCGGGAGAGCGCTTCCGCCCAAATCTGCGCAGCTTCCTGACACAGAAGGAAGGAGCCTGTGCCGCCTTGCTTGTTGATGTACCACATGGCCACCTGGTTGTCCGTCTGAATCAGGATTACGTGATTTGATAGGGAATCCTGAAAAGCTCTGAGAGCATATCGGATTGCTCAAAGTTCCAGGAAATTTATCTGGTGTTTGGCTTCCTCTAGAGACCAAGATCCTTGCGTCTGTAGACTGTTTACATGAGTTCCCCAACCGATGTTGGAAGCGTCGGTGGTGAGAATGATTTGAGGATCTGGGAGATGAAAGGGCAATCCCTGGAGGAGATTGGTGTGATCTTTCCACCAGGCGAGAGACAGATGGAGTGCGTCGGTGATGTAAACAATGGTTGACAGAGGCTGAGTGGCTTGAATCCATTGTGACCTCAGAGTCCAATGCATGACTCTCATGGCCAGGCGGGCCATTGGTGTCACATAGACTGAGGACGCCATGTGTCCCAGCAGGACGAGGAATTGGCGAGCTGTTGCTGTGTGTTGAGACTGCAACTGGTGAGCTAGAGACACGAGGGTTTGAGTTCGCTGCTGAGGGAGAAAGGCTTTTGCCTGTAAAGTGACCAAGTCTGCCCCAATGAAGGATAAGGTTTGAGATGGGAGTAAATAGGATTTCTTGTAATTGACGAGAAATCCTAGAGATATTAGAGTGTGAATGGTCAGGTTCAGGGAGGACCGAGCAACTTGCTGGGTTGGGGCCCTGATCAGCCAGTCGTCCAGATAGGGGTAGACATGGACACATTCCTTCCTGAGAAAGGCTGCGACAACTACGAGGCACTTGGTGAAAACTCGTGGTGCCGATGCTAGGCCAAAAGGGAGCACTCGATATTGGTAGTGCTTTTGACCTACTAAAAAGCGGAGATACTTGCGATGAGCCGGAACTATCACAATGTGGGTGTAAGCGTCTCGGAGGTCTAGAGAGCAGAGCCAGTCTCCTCTTTGTAGCAGAGGTAGAAGAGAGCCTAAGGTTACCATCTTGAACTTCTCTCTTTGAAGGTACTTCTCGTAGGTCCAGAATTGGACGAAGTCCTCCTGACTTTTTTGGAATCAGAAAGTACCAGGAATAGAATCCTAGGCCTTGTTGTGAAAGAGGGACCGGTTCTATTGCATTTGAATGGAGAAGGAGGGAAACCTCTTGCTCCAGACGGACAGAGTGGCCGGTAAGTCCCCATGCTTGCAGAGGTGGGGAGTCCGGTGGAAGAGTTAAGAAGTTTAGGTGGTAACCCTGAGCAATGATTGCTAGCACCCATTGGTCAGTTGTGATTGAGTGCCACTTTTCGTGAAAGTTACCTAATCGACCTCCCACTGGTATGCTTTGTAGAGGGATCTGGCTTCCGCTCTCCAAGTGAAAGTCAAAAACCCGAAGCAGGCCCTGGCTGGGGAGCTGCTTGCGGTTTTTGCTTTTGAAGCTGGCGAGGCTGAGATTTTTGATAAGGCCTCGTCGGTCTGGATCTTGTTGGTGGGGGATAATACTTCCGTGTACAGAAGAATGATTTCTAAGAGTCCTTCTTGAAGGGCTGTTTAGAAGAAAAATCAGAAGGTATCGATGAGAGCTGTTTGAGGGTCTCATGATGGTCCTTTAATTCAGCAACTATTTGTTGAATTTGTTCTCCAAATAAATTATCCCCTAAGCAGGGCAGGTCAGAAAGTCTGTCTTGAACTTCTGGGCGAAGATCAGAAGACTTGAGCCAGGCCCAGCATCTTGCCGAAATGGCAGCTGCAGACACTCTAGTGGAAGTGTCAAAAATATCATAAGCTGTTCTAATTTCATGTTTTCCTGCTTCAAAGCCTTTAGTTATAAGGGTTTGAAGATGTTGTTGGAATTGTTCAGGCAGGGTTTCAGAGAAATCTTGTATTTGCTTGAAAATGACCCTATTGTATTGGGTCATGTACAGCTGATAAGAAGCTATTCTGGAGATAAGCATTGCCCCTTGGTATACTCGTCGACCAATATTATCTAAGAACTTGTGTTCTTTGATAGGAGGTATAGATGAGTATGGCTTCATTCTTTTTGCTTTCTTTTGGGCTGATTCAACCACTACTGAGTGGTGGTCAAGCTGAGGTTTGTGAAAGCCAGGTGCTGACTGTACGAGATAAGTAGAGTCAGCTTTTTTATGTACTGGAGCAATGGATCCAGGATTCTCCCAATTCTTTTTTAGAAGGTCAAGAAAAACCTGATGAATTGGAATGGAAGTGATCACTTTAGGGGCATCCAGGAATTGGAGAAGCTTAATCATCTGGTGCCTGTCATCTTGCTCCGTCTGAAGCTGAAAAGGGACCAATTCAGACATTTCCTTCACAAAATTGATGAAAGAGAGGTCCTCTGGAGGAGAACGCTTTCTACTTTCAGTAGTAGAGGGTGGTGAAGGTAAATCATCGTGTCTGTGGACATAAGGATCAGCGGGCTGACCTGTAGGACCAGGAGGGGGTTGGATACCCGAAGGTCCTTGGTGAGGCTCCGAGAAAGTCGAAGGAATCACCGGGGGCACCGAGAATGCCCTGGCGGGCATCGGTGCCGGCATCGAAGGTATCGATGGCGCCGATGTGCGTATCGCCCCCGATGAATGAATCGGTGGCGAAGGACGACACGGCATCGATGGTTGAGGCACAACTACCGAAGGAGGAATGCGGAACGTTGTTTCTCCTCCTGATGAAGCTGTCATCGGGGAGTGCACCAGGGCTGTCGGCGACCCAGGAATTACCGGTGGAAGGGCAGTCATGAGCGCTTCCATCCGGGAAAGCAGCGGTGCCAGTACTGCTGGAATCGGGTCGGTGACCGGTTCCACTCTCGGCTCCGGAGTCTGTGCCGGAGGGACCTGGAGCCGTTGCATCGCCTTGTCGATGGCCTCCTGGACCAGCCGGTCCAGTTCTTCCCGGAGACCTGAGGTAACAAGACCTGGCTCCGTAACTGAAGAGGGATACTGAGGCAGAGCCGGAGGGACCACCTTTACAGGCGGAATCGCGACTCCCAATCCCCGATCGGGTGAGGGTTGCCTCGATGTCTCGGTCACAGGAGTGGACGGTGCTGCTCCTGGCTGGGGCTTCTTCGATGGAGGTTCAGACGGTATCGAGGTCGATGGCTTCGGTTCCTCGAGGGTCCGAGACTTGCGATGCCGATGGCAATGTTTCTCTCTCTGATCCCCTCGATCTTCGGGGGAAGAGACGGGAGTCGATGGCCGTGAAGACTTCGATGGCGGGGGGTCACCGGACGGTTGTCGATGGTGGTGCGACTTCGACGGTGCCAGTTCCGATGACGTTGATGCGATGGATGGCGTCGGGGTGTGAGCACGGAAAAGAAGTCCCATCTTCTCCATTCTGGTTTTGCGACCTTTTGGTGTCATAAGGGCACATTTGGTGCAAGTCAGGACGTCATGCTCACTACCTAAACACAATTCACAGACTCTATGAGGGTCTGTAATAGACATGGTGCGCGTAAAATCTGGGCACCGACGGAAACCAGACGCCATGGCCACGGGAAAAAATTGAGCCGCGGTACGGTCGACGGCCAGTATGCCGCGAGGGCCAAACTCAACGGTAATCAATGAAAAAACAGCAAAAAACTTACCGAAGTACCGCGAGTGAGTAAAGAAAGAGGAGGGACCCCTGTGGGGCAACTTTAACCTTAAAGAAGTCCGTGAAGAAATTCCTGTCAGGAATGTGGTCAGAGCTTCTTAACCGTGAGGCTACTGCTGCGCGGAAAAAAGAAGACTGAAGGGGGACCCCTGCTGGCTGCAGGGTTAGTGCCATGCTGGGCATGCCCAGTAGGGGCCAGTCAAAGTTCTAGAAACTTTGATAAAAGTGTTCCGTGATTGGGCTCCATCCTGTGACGTCACCCATATGTGAGGACTACCATCCTGCTTGTCCTGTGAGAATGTGAGCTCTTATTCCAGACTGCATATAGGAACCAGAACACGTCTACGGCTCCTGTTCCTGAATATACTGAAGACTCTCTGTTGCATAGAAGCCATTACAGATATCTACAATTGTGAGTGTATCATCTAGTACTGATTATGTTTCCAGCATACCCTGTCTACTCACTATCTATAGTTCCTCTCTACAGCTCAGCAACCCAGAGATTGCAATTCCAGTATCTGAGGGACTTCAGCCCTGCCGGACACATCAGCTCACTACTGCCACCTCTGTTGGCTCTACTTCCTGTCTAATAAAGAACTATCTGTCGGGCCGATACAGTAAGGAGCGGTAGGAAGATCTTCGGGGGAAGAGACGGGAGTCGATGGCCGTGAAGACGTCGATGGCGGGGGGTCACCGGACGGTTGTCGATGGTGGTGCGACTTCGACGGTGCCAGTTCCGATGACGTTGATGCGATGGACGGCGTCGGGGTGTGAGCACGGAAAAGGAGTGCCGGGCGCACCTGCGTTTGCCGCACGCACAGTCTTGCTCACCTACCGCTCGATACTGTATTTAAATAGCTTGCAAATGCAAGCCGCGTCCAAGAAGCGTCAGTGAAGCGTTAGGCCCGCGCAACCCATTTTACTGTATAGGCGCTTTATACAGCGCCTATACAGTATCCTGGGTGCGCTGGAACCTGTCATTTCAAAAGTCATTTCAAATGACATTTGAAATGACAGGCACCAGGAAGTGGATCCCAACTTTAACCCAAGAAAACCTCAAAACCTAAAATCCTCTCCTCCCGAAGCGACTCGACATATACCAACTTACTTTTTGTTGCTTTCAGCCCTTTCAGCCTTCTCTGCCGTCCTCCAGAGGGGGCAGCCGGCGGCGAAAGCGGCTTGCAGTGGTCCCCGCGCAGGTCCCGGTTCTCCTGGCTCAGCCCTCATCTGCTTAAGGAAGATTGTGAAGTCAGGTAAGAGCCCACTGTTCTGTGCCCTCTCCAGTCACGGCGCGAGCGGAGCGAAGCGAAGCGAAGCGAAGCGTACTTTCATTGGCTTGAGCGCCCGTCAATTTGGGCGCTCAAGCCAATGAAAGCACATGGATGGGCGTTCATGTGCTTTCATTGGCCTAAGCGCCCAAATTGACGGGCGCTCAAGCCAATGAAAGCACATGGATGGGCGTGCGTGACGCACGCCATGACGTCACGCACGCGCGTTCATGTGCTTTCATTGGCTTGAGCGCCCAAATTGACGGGCACTCAAGCCAATGAAAGTACGCTTCGCTCCGCTCGCGCCGTGACTGGAGAGGGCACAGAACAGTGGGCTCTTACCTGACTTCACAATCTTCCTTAAGCAGATGAGGGCTGAGCCAGGAGAACCGGGACCTGCGCGGGGACCGCTGCAAGCCGCTTTTGCCGCCGGCTGCCCCCTCCGGAGGACGGCAGAGAAGGCTGAAAGGGCTGAAAGCAACAAAAAGTAAGTTGGTAACATGTCGAGTCACTTTTGGGAGGAGGGGATTTTAGGTTTCCTTTTGGGGGAAAGTTTGCCGTCTACCCTTACACCTGCCTCTAACGCAGGGGTAGGGGTAGGCGGTAAATTAGCAGGTTAAACGCGCGGCTAAACTGCAGGTTAAAAAGGTGATAGTCGGGGCGCGCGTTACTGAATGGGGGGGAATACCTAATCCGATCGTTTACATCTCATATACATGCCGCGAGCGGAAGGGGTTACTCGTTGATTTAAAAAGGCGGTAAGAATGGGTTAAAGGGGATAGTGAATCGCGGGTTGGGCTAACGCGGCCAAATTGTGAGTAAAAGGCGGGTTAGAAACAGGGTAACCGCAGCCGCACTTACTGTATTGACCTGTGTGTTTGTCTCCATACTCCAGCCTAGCCGGTGGTCCCTCCCAGGATATTTTCCTGGGGGTGCTGTCATCTGCCATCGGCCCAAGGATTCACCAATTTCCTTAAGTGTTTATTCTTTACACTACTAGAGCGGTATCATACAGACTGCCATTCTGTGGGAGCTAACCCACTACAGACCATTAACTCCGCCTCCCTGGCGGGAAGATCCATAACAGATTGCTAACTCCGCCCCCCTGGCGGGGTGATCTACAACAGGTTGCTAACTCCCTAGCAAGATCTACAACAGGTTGCTAACTTCAGTGAATCCAGCTAAAAGTATTGGAGAAGAATTGGAGAAATTAACTTCAGTGAATTCAGCTTTCAAGAAAAGCATTTGGAGAAGCAGTACTCCTGGGGATTCAGCTAAAGGTATTTGATGTCTGTAGCCCATGGACTCAGCTCACCTTTTTGCCTTGCAGGCTATTCCAGGCTTAGCTCAACGCCTCTCAGAACAGCAAGAAAACTTGGAGACTTTCTGCAGCTTTTCAACAGCTTCATACTCAGAAAGCACAAGGCACAGCTTCTATACAAGAAGGTCAGTTACCAGAGGTAACTTTAAAGTCAGCTGTTCCACTGGCGGCGCCTATTCGATTCTCCGGAGAACTCCAAAAGACTCAGGGCTTCTTGAACCAGTGCAGCTTACATTTCACCTTATAACCTTCATTGTTTCCCACAGGCCTCTCGAAGAACAGCTACATTCTGTCTTATTTGGATGGGAGAACCTTATTGTGGGCATCTATCTTGTGGGAAAGCAAGGACCCTATCTTGCAGGACATAGAAGGATTTATGGACTTGTTTAAATCTGTTTTTGATGACCCTGCTCATATGTCTGTGCTGGGTTTGCTTTGGTGGACCTGAAGCAAGGCAACATATCTCTGGCGGAATTTGCCATTGAATTTAAAACTCTTGCAGCGGAACTTCGCTGGGACCCCAGATGTCTGAAGACACTCTTTTGCAGAGGCCTGGACACCCGCGTAAAGGACGAGCTGGCTGCTCTCCAGACACTAACTCGCTGGAAGAATTAATAGCCTTAGCTGCTCGGATTGACTGGCGGCTCAGAGACAAGGTGAAGGAACTCCGGACTAAGGTGTTACCTGGGTTGAAGCTAACCAGTGCTCCTGCACTAAGAGGGGGTACAGCACCTCCTGCTGTGTAGAAGAAGGAACCAAAGGAACCTGGTCACGGTCACTTGACCTCTAAAGAGAGAAGGTTTAGGAGGAAGAACGGCCTGTGCATGTACAGTGGTCAGCCAGCCCATGATGTTTCTGCTTGCCCTATTCGTCCGGGAAATGGAGAAGCCTGAGTCCTGCGGGAGGACTGTTCTTGGGCTATACAGCAATGTCTCCTCCATTCTCTCATCCAGTCTCTGTGATCCCTGAACCAGTGACTGTTCAAACCTCTGCTCTGAAGGACTCAGGGGCAGGAGGCAACTCTAATCTCAGATGTTTTGTGGAAAACCTGAGGAGTCCATTCAGCAAATTTGAAGATACACTATTGTATCACAATTTGAAATGGGCCTTGGATGATTCTTTTCACCACCACTTCTTTTGAGAATCTTATCAACATCACCAGCAGTTTTTCTATTACCTGCTGTTATTCATAGCGGTTGCTATGCGTGCCATAGCTAGGTGGCGCACTACATCCTTAATGTCTTCCTGGACTACAAATTTGAGATATCCGCTATGATCTATCCACTCGGAAGTCGTGCTGAAGGACTACAGCACTGTTGATTCCGAAGAAGAAGATATCTCTAACTACCAGCCTGGTTGTCTGCTGGTGCTACCATTAGTTCCAAAGAAGAAGACATCTCTAGCTACCAGCCTTCGCAATTGGTTCACTCGGAAGTCGTGCCCTAAAGCCTACGGCACTGTTGATTCCGAAGAAGAAGAAGATATCTCTGACTTTAAACTTTACGTTTATTTTATTCGGAAGTCGTGCTGGGGGTTTACAGCACTGTTGATTCCAGAGATGTAGATATCTCCATCCATCAGCCTGTTCGTTTTGCTGGTATTGCCATCATCTCTCTTCCAGCATCCTGCGGAAGCGCTACTCAGAAGTGGAATTTGGACCAGTTTCTACATCACCACTTCCACTGAAACCTCAGTGACGTCCACGGCAGCCCTCTCATTGCTGCTGACTTCATTATACACTCTGATAGATTCTTCAAATCTCAACATCCATCTGTCATCGTGAATATACGAACTTGAACTCAAGAATTTAGAGATCCTGGATGTTTGTACAGAGGCTGAGTTTTGAATGCCTGAAAGGGCTTCAGCCCTGAAATCATCTTTGGGAGCCTCAGACCTATTGGATAAAGAGATGCTTCATCAGTTCCACCTCGCGCATCTTTGGTACTTAACCTGGTACCCGAAGAGGAGACCGCCCTTTGAAGGGGGGTACTGTTGCGTTCGTGCCTGTTCTCACCCTCGCTCCCCCCTCTCTACCCTTCAGATCTGACAGACAGATGCTGCCGCGGCTTCTCCTCGCCGCTTCCTCCCGGAATCCCCGGGCTGGCCTGACACTGCGGATCTGCCATGTTCTTGATGACGTAAGGGCGGGCGCGTGCGCGCTCCAGAGTTTGTACCATCAAGGGCGCGAACCTCGGGGGCGTCCCTCCGTAGTAACGTTATCCGCTTCCAACTTAAAAGGTCTTTGTTTGCTACTACGAATCGAGTTAGCAAGGGGAAATCTTTCTCTGCTGCTCTGCCTCCACAAACTTACCTACGGGTACCCGCTCCTCGGGGGCCTCGCTCTCTCTTCTTGATTTCAGATTGCTAAGACTGGATCCGGTACTCGCTCCTCAAGGGCCTGCATCCCTGAATGCTCAGAAGACTCCTTACCACCTCTGGTGGTTCTCAAAAAATGTTTACTAAAAGAACTTGTGTGTGTCTGTCTCCCAACTCTGAGCCTGACCAGTGGTCCCTCTCGGGATCTTCCCCCGAGGCATAGTCAGCTGCCACCGGCCCAAGGATCTACTCACAACTATCACAAATAATAACAGATTGCTGACTCCATGGATCCGGCACAGCTCAATGCCGTGCAGGCCATACCGGGCCTGGCCCTGCGCATTTCAGACCTGCAAGACGCCTTGGAAAAACTTACTTCAGCGTTTCATCAGCTACACACACAGAAGGTTCAAGGCACAGCTTCCAACAATGAAGGTCACTTACAGGAGGTAACTTTAAAGACTGCTGTACTACTGGTGGCTCCAATCCATTTTTCCTGAGAAATCCAGAAGACCCGGGGTTTTTTAAACCAGTGCTGCATGCATTTTGCCTTACAGCCATCTTTATTCCCTACGGTTCTCTCCAAGACTACCTACATCCTTTCCTACTTGGATGGAAGGGCCTTGTCTTGGGCGTCTTCCTTGTGAGAAAACAACGACCCCATTTTGTAGGACATAGAAGGATTTATGGACTTATTTAAATCCGTTTTCGATTACCCTGCCCGAACTGCTGTCGCAGGTTCTGCTTTGGTTGAATTGAAGAAAGGCAACAGATCATTGGCTGAATTTGCCATAGAGTTCAAAACTCTTGCGGCAGAACTCTGCTGGGACTCCAAATGTCTCAAGACTCTCTTCTTCAGAGGCCTGGATAACCGTTTAAAGGACTAGCTGGCTGCTCGTGAAACACCTGACTCGCTGGATGAACTAGTAGCCTTGGCCACTCGGATTGATCACTGGCTCCGGGACAAGGTGAAGGAACTCCGGCCTAAGCTGTTACCTAGGTTGAAACAGGCTAGTGCTATATCTGCACCTCGGATAGTTCCAGTAATCCTTGCTGCTGATATTGATTAACCGATGCAACTTGGTCATGGACGTTTGACTTCCAAAGAGAGAAGACTTCGGAAGAGGCGCAGCCTATGCATGTACTGTGGTCAGCCCGGCCACGACATCTCTACATACTCCATTCGTCCGGAAAACAGACGGACCTAAGTCCTGCAGGAGGACTGTTCTTAGGCCTCACTACGCCCTCTCCTCCGCTCTCTCTCCCAGTCTCCTTGACCTACGGACCAGTCATGGTTCAGACTCCTGCCCTGGTGGACTCAGGGGTAGGAGGCAACTTCATTCTCAGATGTCTAGTGGAAAACCTGAGGATTCCCCTCACCAAGTTGAAAGATCCACTACTATTATCTTCCATTCATGGAGAACCCTTACCGGGTGACGTGACTTGCCAAACTGTACCAGATACTCTCCGCACTGGAGCTCTCCACACTGAATCGCTCTTCCGCTGGGGCCCAGAATGTCATGGGAGATGCCTTAAGGAAATCTCGCCTATCATTTGCATGCCTATGACTCCAGTGATGCCAGGACTGCCGCCCCAATACGCTTCCTTCGCAGACATATTTTCCAAAGAAGCAGCTGATATTCTTCCTCCACATAAGCCCTATGACTGAAGCCCAATGCTGAGCCACCGAAAGGACGGGTGTACCCTCTCTCAGCCATTGAGAATAAAGCAATGTAAGAATACATTGAAGAAAATCTCCAAAAGGGCTTTATCCGACCATCAAAGTTGCCAGCCGGCGCAGGCTTTTTCTTTGTGGGGAAGAAGGACAGTACCCTACGTCCATGTATCGATTACCGAGGTCTTAATGAGATCACAATCAAAGACCGTTACCCCTTGCCGTTAATCTCAGAGCTGTTTGACAGCTGCAAGGGGCCAAGATATTTTCAAAGCTTGACCTGAAGGGGGCCTACAACCTCATTCGCATTCGGAGTGGCGATGAATGGAAAACGGCCTTCAACACACGAGACGGCCACTTCAAGTATCTTGTAATGCCGTTCGGGTTATGCAATGCACCCACCATTTTCCAAAATATGATGAACGACATCGTGCGGGACCTGCTGTACAAGAAAGTTGTGGTCTACCTGGACAACATACTAATCGTCTCTCAGGATTTGGACACCCACATTGCAGATGTCAAGCAAGTACTCCACCGTCTTCGCGAACACCGGCTGTATGCCAAACTCTCTAAGTGTGAATTTCACAAAGACTCAGTGCCTTTCTTAGGCTACATCGTGTCAAAAGAAGGCTTCCAAATGGACCCTCACAAACTTGAAAGTATCAAGAATTGGTCCCAACCCACCAGCCTAAAGGCTTTAAGGAGATTCCTGGGGTTCACCAACTATTACCAAAGCTTTATAAAGAACTATTCTTCATTAACCGTACTCTTGACTGTGATGACCCACAAGGGTGCCAACGCTTCAAAATGGTCAGCGGAGGCCATTTCCACGTTCGAGAAATTGAAGACTGCCTTCTCCACAGAACCGTGCTTGCGGCATCCAGACCCAAACAAGCCCTTTATCGTTGAAGTTGATGCTTCAGATGTGGGTGTAGGGGTTATGTTGAGCCAAACAGGCGACTCGAAAGCTTTACGTCCCTGCTCATTCTTCTCACAAAGATTTTCTCCAGCTGAGAAAAACTATGGGATTGGCGATAAAGAGCTCTTGGCAATAAAGCTTGCATTCGAGAAATGGCGGTTTGGCTCGAAGGCGCCCAACATCAAATACCCGTATTCACGGATCATAAAAATCTGGAGTATCTCCGCCACGCACAACGTCTGAATTACAGACAGGCCAGATGGTCTTTATTTTTTAATCGTTTTGATTTTGTGTTAAAGTACCGCCCTGGAGATAAAAACACCAGAGCAGATGCTCTGTCTGAAGAATATGTCTGATTAAGAATACCCAGACTCCTCTGCTGTACTGGCCTGTCAGAGGTGAATGAACTTTGAGAGACTTTCTGACTATCACAGATTCAAAGGATGCAGAGGATTTGGGAAACTTGTAAGCTCTGCAAAGCCTATAATTACAGGCCAGGAAGGCATCAATGACAACATTTGCTTTACAATGCAGAGAAACTGAGTCTTGGATGCAAGCTTTTATCTTGCAGATGCTGGTTTCAATGACCTGAAACCAATGTGAAAAGGAGATCTTGTGAGGTGATAGTTTTGAATGAATCCTGGTGCCAAGAAGTGGAATCCAAGTCTAGCTCTATTCAAAACCCAGACTGCAATTTATTTACATAAACAAAGAAGAACAACAGAAGAAAAGAAGAATACAGTGCATCAAAGCCAGTATGATACAGGAACTTGTTTACAGTGGGAGGAGGAACAGGGTTAGAAGAATTCTTAGTTGAGGGAGGTCCTCACAAGCATTTCCTATACATGATAGATTGTCATGACAACAGTATACGGTATTTTGTCTTTGGCCAGTTACGTCATTCATTCTGGAAGCTTCGGGAATGTTGTATTTTGATTATATAAGTCAGGGCAGGTCAGAGATTCACTGAGATGCAAGTTATTACAGATAGAGGGCAGTTATATTGCATCTCACAGGAACATTTGACTTTTAAGAAGCCAAATAAACTAAATTTGAAAACCTCTTGTTGATTTGAAATGTTCTTGTTGCCCTAAAGCTTTGAGTCCAGCAAAAATTATACATTTGGCACCCCAGATGGGACTTTAATAGCTGTTGTTATTAATTATTAATAAGCTGTAGTGTTATGGTTGGTGGACAACCTAGCACTAGGTTCTTGAATGGTTAATTGGCTGGTCATTCAAAGATTGAGTTACCCAGGTAGACTGGAGGCTTATCCCGGAGAATTATGAGTTCAGAGCAGATGTGGAATGAAGTTGGATCCATTTTGTGAGTATGTAACAAGAAAAAAAAAAAAAAAAAAGGAAAAATCTGTAAGTATCAATGTTTTTATTTTATTTTATTTTATTTGTTGTATAGTGTATATAGATTGTGTGTTACATCGGGTTTAGAATACGTTTTGCAAAATGTTCTTTAATATATGTTAGGGAGACAGGACATGAGTTGATGATTTAATTAAAATCAGATTGAACAGTTGAAAAAACAGAGGGGTACTCAGCACTAGTCAGTCTGGGGTCTTTTGTCCTCAGACTGCATGGCTTGGGCTCGGCAGTAGTTTCACTTTCACTTTATACCTGGGGAGCGGCTGGTTGTGAGTGTGTAGATTCAGAAGGAGAAAGAGGGAATAAGTTACAATTGGTAAGTTGAAAGTTATAATTAGTATAAGAAGGAGTTTTTGTTTAGTGGAATATTCCCCAAAGTTTGGTGATTGTTCTTATAGGAAGGTGCTAATGGCTTTAATCTTTTACAGCAGGTTACATGTGGTTAATTTCTTTCTTTTCCTTCTTTGATTAGCTTTAACAAGGAAGCCTATTTTTGTCTGTGTGCATCTATTTATATAAGTTAAGATTTTGTGTAAAATGGTTCCTTATAAGAAAAGTTTAGTGATTGTAGTTGAACTTAAATCTGGACCTTAGTGAACTGCTGGCAGTGTGGTATATAGGGACATTTGAATTAATTGCTGCAGTTCATTAAACAGAGAAAGGAATCTTTCCGTGCTATGTTGTTTTTCATCAGCCTTGGCTGGCTTCAAGGATTTAGCAATGCTGGCAGAAGGAGCACAAGTCGTCCATCCAGTTTGCCCAGGTAGTTTTACATATTTTACTTATCTGTTCCTCTTAGTTTTTGGTTTTAATTCCCACCATTAATGCAGAGATGCTCATATTTTGCATCTAAGTTTTTAGAATTGTGTGCTTAACGAGAGTTTATTGTGAAGGGTGTGTTATTTCATTTGGTAAGAACGAAAGCATGAACCTGTGTTTATTTAAAGCCATTCATAATTAGATTTGATGTATCATTGGAGAGGGATGTATTGTTTTTTCTTTGGTCAGGGGTATAGGCAGAGAGATAGAAAGGAAAACAATCTATAGATATACTACAAGAGAGCGACTCCATTTTAATGAAATGATCTGTTTAAGTGTTTTATCACTTAACAAACCTATTCATTGAGTGTAACAGTTGTTTGGCGGGAGAGGAGGTGAACCCCCCCTTAGGAATGTGTTTGAGAAGAAAGGAAAAAAAAAAAAACCCTGGGAGTGAGTCACTTTTAAAATGGATTTTACAGTTCTGCTGAGAGGTTTGAGGTTTAAGTATGTTATAGGACTGAGTGCACAGGTGATAGAAGAGGGACTAATGGATTGATCTGTTTAATGTGAAAACAGAAATTTGTGTTGAAAGTATGGGGAAAGTGAATATTAGGGATGAGAGATGACGTAATGTTAAAGAGGGAAGAGATTTAGGAATATGCAACAGGATGTGTGCTGAGACATTTAGAATGTTTTGGGTAAAAGTAGAGAAAAGATGTAATTCAGTTGCATTTAATTGTGTGACGATAGGATTTATTTTAACTTAAACACAGGTCAGAAATAAACGGACGGCATGCAGCAGTAAGGATGATAAATATTTCTCAGTTTTGATTATACCTCAGTAGCTGCTAACTTTTAGAAGAAAGGAAATGAATTAGGTGGTTTATTTTGATGGGAGTTCAGGTATTACATGTTTGTATTGTGGACTGGTTAGATGATATGTAAAGGAGTAAGATTGTGAGACGGTGAACAGCAGAGAGTTAAGCAGCAATGCCTATTATCTATTTATGTGCCAGTAAAAAAAAAAACAAAAAAAAAAAACAAAAAAAAAACTTTTGGTTAATGCATATTAGTATGTGCCATCCTTTTATTTTGCAGACTTCCAGACTCCTAGCTGATATGTCTGTGCTTTTGGAAATGATTTGTATTTTTATTTAGGGTATTTACAGGATTTGGTAGTAAGAACTTTGTGGAACATATGCATATTGGATGGAAATAGAATGACTTCTAATTAAGTGCAAAGTTGTTTGTTTTAAGTTTTTCATTTAGAAGGCAAGTTAGGAGTTTACAAGCATAGGAAAACAAAAAGGTTTTAGATTTGTAAAAGGAAGTAGCTCTTATCACAGGGGACAGTGCCTCCTAGGGGTGGACCATCATAGAAAGGAAAGTAGCTTTATGACTGCTTTTTGCTGAATTAAGGTATAATAGCAGTTTGACTTTTAAGGAACCTGTAATGTCATTTTTAAATTTAATTTTAATCATATTAACTGTCTTATATTAGATTTCTTTCCAGGGTACCAAAGCACAAAGCGCATCTGTCTCTGTTCTATGGAAGATGAAGATCAGTTTATTCCAGTTTGATTCCTTTTTTCATTTTTAATAGATCTATTCTATTTTTAATCCTGAGTTTTTGTTTTCTTTTGTGGATCGATCCAATTCTTTTATATTTTAAAATACGTTTTTCTTTTTGAGCTCAAAAGTTTGTCATGTTGTTTGTTCTATGTTACATGTGTACAAGGAGGAATGAATGAATGCATGTATTATGTGGTCAGTGTTGTGACATATATGTTTTAATGTACAGTCTGAGTATTTATGTTTGTGGTCTGGACCATTGCATGATGTTTTGAAATAATGTGGGGATTATTTGGCAAATTAAATATAGGGAGTACGTGACATAAAAGTATTTTCTTACTACTTAATCGGATTTGTTGCACTTTTATTTAGGTTTGACTTCATACACATGCATCTAATCTAAGGAGCTAAGAGATTCTGCCTTGACATCATCACTGAATCCTACTAAAAGAACTATATACGCACTGAATGCAGAAATTCTTGGTCGCAGACTTTCTTACATATTATATGGACTGCAAGGCTTACAATTTATACCTGATATTTGCTTTTTTCTATGTTTTGTGGGAATGACTTTATGCAGAATTTAGGTTCTTTCATTCTCTGTCAGCACTTAGGTGTTCAAGTTAATAATATTATTTGAAGTGATGCTGTTTTTATTAGTTTGTATGTTCCAAGTTAAGTAATATTTTCCAGTCTTAGATTTTATAATACTTATATGCTGAATCAGTTAAATGTGTATGTACTAGGTTTTTCTATCTTTATCTATGGAAGCTGCTTTGATCACATAGAGGGTGATGTGTTTCATTGTGATTCAAATATGATAATTCAGGGTTCAAGAGGGAGATCTCTTTATATTTCTCTTCCACACCAGCCTAAGTTATAAGCTATTTCTATTCTTTTGTTTTGCAGCTTGCACTTAGGATAATCACTTTGCTGATCTTTAATATTTCAATATTCTATTTTTTATTCTAATGTTTTCACTGAACCCTTCTTTGAATATCTTTTCTTATGACACTATTTACTAGATTTTACCTAATGACTGTTTCACTCTCTTTCACAAAGATTTCTTACTAGTGTAGCCTGTGATGCTTATTATGAGACTGTTCTCCTTGAAACAAATACTGACCTTACACATGAGGAGCTCTGCTATAGGGATCTGCAACATTCTATTACTATATCTTTCGGTATATTAATTGCTCATTGTTCTTTTCTTTTTATTTTGGCCCTTTCACTATAAACTCTATCGGTGACTTATAAGCTAGTTGGTTTCTATTTAGGATTCCAAAGGGGAAGATATAATTTTCCTTAGTTCTGTTTTTTATTTGTATTACATTCTTTCTCTTCCCTGTGTAAAATCTTACACTGATGGTTTATCAATTCTGCAAAGTAGTTCACATAATATGTTAAAGACTTTCTCACAGAGTTAGCTTTCATTTATTGTTATGATTATCCCCAATATATTTAGACTTACCATCATTTGAGAAGGGTATTAGCCCCATTTCCCCTAGAAGTATCTGAAGACGAAGCAGTATTACTAGCCATCATCTACCTTAATAATTAATACTTGCCCTACACAGCCGTATTATCTCTTGGACATATGACTGCCACAAGTGAATTAGGACAGTCCATACAGTGAGTGCTTTCACTGCTACAGTTTATTGTCATAATACTGGATAGTACTATAAATACCCTACAGAATTAGTATGATGTTTCAGACTTTTGCTATGCCTTTGCCTATCATGCATATGCTTTTGTATTTGATCTTCCATCACTACAGCATATGACTAGAATATGTCTTATGCTTTGCAACACTTTTACATCATGTATGCACAACACAGTATGAGTTTTTCTATAGATTCTTGGTTTTCTTCTATGTTATTGGTTTCTTTACTTTTCTGGTAAGGTGCATTGATTATATCCCTGGTTGCCATTTTAATGAATATTATCCTGGGTAGTTGTTCACAACAACAGTATTCATTGAAAAGATTTGCCCAGTATACCTAGTATTATATGAGAAACACAGTACTGTCATACTAGTCTCTCTGTGTACTTATCTTTACATGTTATACCACTATTATGTACTTACTTGATTCTGAAAGATAACATATGTGATCATGTTATTATGAAGTAGGTCCTTTTTATAATGCAGGTATCTGTATAGCTCCATTATAGAGCTAATAGCTACCTAGTGAAAATTAGTTTTGATGTTATTTTTTGATTAACTAGTGAATGCTTGTGGGAGTATCATTCATATTAATTAGGAATCTAGAGGGACATACACCTATGCACTACACCTGATAAATACCAAGGTTAGGGGTTAGGTTACACTTTTAAGTTCCTTTGTCATGGCACAATATCGAAGACTGATTGATGTGACACCTGTCCATTAAAGGTGTCCCATAGAGGGAAATGAAGAATATGTCTGATTAAGAATACCCAGACTCCTCTGCTGTACTGGCCTGTCAGAGGTGAATGAACTTTGAGAGACTTTCTGACTATCACAGATTCAAAGGATGCAGAGGATTTGGGAAACTTGTAAGCTCTGCAAAGCCTATAATTACAGGCCAGGAAGGCATCAATGACAACATTTGCTTTACAATGCAGAGAAACTGAGTCTTGGATGCAAGCTTTTATCTTGCAGATGCTGGTTTCAATGACCTGAAACCAATGTGAAAAGGAGATCTTGTGAGGTGATAGTTTTGAATGAATCCTGGTGCCAAGAAGTGGAATCCAAGTCTAGCTCTATTCAAAACCCAGACTGCAATTTATTTACATAAACAAAGAAGAACAACAGAAGAAAAGAAGAATACAGTGCATCAAAGCCAGTATGATACAGGAACTTGTTTACAGTGGGAGGAGGAACAGGGTTAGAAGAATTCTTAGTTGAGGGAGGTCCTCACAAGCATTTCCTATACATGATAGATTGTCATGACAACAGTATACGGTATTTTGTCTTTGGCCAGTTACGTCATTCATTCTGGAAGCTTCGGGAATGTTGTATTTTGATTATATAAGTCAGGGCAGGTCAGAGATTCACTGAGATGCAAGTTATTACAGATAGAGGGCAGTTATATTGCATCTCACAGGAACATTTGACTTTTAAGAAGCCAAATAAACTAAATTTGAAAACCTCTTGTTGATTTGAAATGTTCTTGTTGCCCTAAAGCTTTGAGTCCAGCAAAAATTATACATGTCGCACTCCTTTCATTCAGAGGATGTGTCTGATGAGCCACAGCACATAATTGACCCGAAGAAGATCCTCTTGGCATCCACTCAGTCTGTACCCACTGGTAAAACTATTGTTCCAAAAAGACTCAGAAAGAAAGTGCTCTTCTGGGCGCACGAATCCAAGCTGGCTGGCCATCCTGGCCAACACCATACCCTGCTCAAGTTACAGAAGCTGTATTGGTGGCCTACCATCAAAAAGGATACCTATTCCTACATGGCATCCTGCACCAATTGTGCTAAGAACAAACCCGCTTCTGGACAACCATGGGGTCAGATGCAACCACTGCCAATTCCGGAATGACCCTGATCGCACATTGCTACTGACTTGTAGTCGATTTACCTACTTCCGGAGGAATGAATACCATCTGGGTGACAGTGGATCGATGTAGCAAGATCGCACACTTCATGGCGCTCCCTGGCAGACCTTCAGCCTTGGATCTTGCAAAGCTCTTCATAAAGCACATATTCTGCCTCCACGGACTACCTTCTCACATCGTATCCGACCGTGGGTCCCAATTCACGGCACGATTCTGGAGGACCTTGTGCAAATTGTTTGACATCTCTCTAGACTACACCTCAGCCTACCATCCGCAGTCGAATGGCCAGACAGAACAGATGAATCGAACAATGAAGCAGTTTATTCGAACTTATGTCACGTCCCGACAGAATAACTGGGCTGAATTGCTTCCATGGGCTGAATTCGCCATCATCTCTCATCTAGCAACATCTACTGGATTGTCACCTTTTGAAGTGGTCTATGGACGTTCCCCAACACCGCCACTTTCACTGAAGCTCTCAGTGACATCCCCCGCAGCTCAATCCACTGCTGATGATATCCATAATTTGTGGGTTCAGACAAAGGACATGCTAATCAAAGTGAGTGACCGTGCTAAGAAGTACTACAATGCGCACCATTCGCAAGCTCCAGTATTCAAGCTAGGAGACAAGGTCTGGTTGTCAACCAAGCACCTCAGATTTAAACTACCCTCCTCTCGGTTTGCTCCTCGCTACGTGAGACCATTCCCAGTCCTTCAACTTATTGGCAAAGTCACCTACCGTCTGAAACTACCACCTGGTCTCAACATCCATAATGCTTTCCACGTTTCACTTCAGAAACCGCTCATACTCAGCGAATTTACTTCCAAATCTCATGACCCACCTGTCATCAATGCAGGAGACGACTTAGAGTACAAAGTCGAAGAGATTCTGGATGTTCGGAAAAGAGGCAATACTTTTAAATACCTTCTATCATGGGAAGGTTTCGGCCCCAAAGAAAACTCTTGGGAGCCTCAGACCAATATCCTGGACAAAGAGATGCTTCATCAGTTCCACATTGCGCATCCTTCAAAACCCAAGCCTGATACCCAAAGAGGAGATCGCCCTTTGAAGAGGGGTACTGTTGCAACCTTCGCTGCCCGATGTCTCCACTCCGCCCACCTTACCTCTTTGGCGACTCCCTCTTTGGTTGATGGATGTTTGGCTGCCGCGGCGTCATTTTGCCGACCTCCTCCAGCATTCCCAGACCTGCTAGACACTGCCTTCCGCCATGTTCTCCTGAGGCCTAAGGGTGCGCGCGTGGTGTGGCTCCGACTCAAGTACCGACTGTGGCGCGAACCTCAGGGGCGTCCCCCTGAGATGACGTCATCATCTTCGGATATTTAAAGGTCTTTCATTTCGCTAACTAATCAAGTTAGCAAAGGGTTTCCTACCTAGCTGCCTCCAGGGATCACTGCGGATGGGATTCGCTCTCCGCATACCTTGCTACTCTGCCTCCTCGGACTTTACCAGGGGTACCCGCTCCTCGGGGGCCTCGCTCTCTCTTTTACTTTTCAGGTCGCAGTCTGGAACCGGTACTCGCTCCTCAAGGGCCCATGTTCCCAGACCTGCTACTGAATATAACTTCTGCCAGGAAGTCACCACTGCCTACAACATCAGTGAGTTACCATCTCTCTCTCAGAGCTTTCCTTGGAACCAGGTACTTGCTCCTCGAGGGCCTACTTCATTCCAGCTCCTGGGCTGATCTAAGAGACTACAGTGTGAATATTACCATCAAGGTTCTGTTCCTGAACTCTGCATACTCTGCCTACTCACTATCTCAGTTTCTCTACAGCTCAGCCTTCCTGGGATCGCTGTTCCAGTGCCTGAGGGACTACAGCCCAGCCAGGCTATTCTAGCTCATTACTGCCACCTCTGGTGGTTCTCAAAAACTGTTTAATAAAAGAACTGAGGGGTAGATTTACAAAAACGGCGCGTTCGTATACTTTTGTTGGCGCTCCAGGCGCAAACAAAAGTACGCGGGATTTAGTAGATACGCGCGTAGCCGCTAAAATCCTGGATCGGCGCGCGCAAGGCTACCGATTCCGTATAGCCGGCGCGCGCCGAGCCGCGCAGCCTACCTCCGTTCCCTCCGAGGCCGCTCCGAAATCGGAGTGGCCTCGGAGGGAACTTTCTTTTGCCCTCCCCTCACCTTCCCCTCCCTTCCCCTACCTAACCCACCCCCCCCCCCCGGCCCTGTCTAAACCCCCCCCTTACCTTTGTCGGGGGATTTACGGCTCCCGGAGGGAGAAGTAAATCCCCGCGCGCCAGCGGGACGCTAGCACGCTGGGACGCGACCTGGGGGCGGGTCCGGAGGGCACGGCCACGCCGCCGGGCCGCCCCGGGCCGTAACCACGCCCCCGGACCCGCCCCCGAAACGCTACGTCCCACCCCGAAAACGCCGTGCGGATCGGGCCCGCCCCCGACACGCCCCCCTCGGAAAACCCCGGGACTTACGCGAGTCCCGGGGCTCTGCGCGCGCCGGTAGGCCTATTGAACATAGGCGCACCGGCAAGCAGGGCTCTTAAAATCCGCCCCTAAGTGTGTGTCTGTCTCCCAACTCTGAGCCTGACCGGTGGTCCCTCTCGGGATCTTCCCCCGAGGGTGAGATCAGCCGTCACCAGCTGATCAGCCGTCACCAAGGATCCACCCGATCAGCCGTCACCAAGGATCCACCCACAACTATCACAAATAATAACACTGGGTACCTGGGCGATGGACCCGTTTGCCAGGAGGTCCATGTTTGGTATTCCCCAACAGTTTACTATCAATTGGAATGCTGTGATTGACAGTTTCCATTCTCCTGGATCTAGATTTTCTCTACTGAGGTAGTCTGCTGCGACATTGTCTTTCCCGGCAATGTGGACGGCCAAGATCTCTTGAAGAGAGATCCCGACATTAGGGGGTCTATTTCCAGAGACACCTGTTGGCTTCTGGTTCCTCCCTGACAGTTGATGTAAGCCACTGTTGTGGCATTGTCCAACATTACTCTGACCGCTTTACCTCGGAGTCTGTGACCGAACCTTAGGTAGGCTGGTCTGACTGCCCGGGCTTCTAGGCGATTGATATTCCATCCCGACTCTGCTTTGTTCCATTGCCCTTGGACGGTTAGCTCCTGGCAGTGTGCTCCCCATCCTCGTAGGCTAGCATCCGTGGTGAGTAGGCTTCAGGTTGGGGAGGATAGTCTCGTTCCCTGGCTCAGATGGGCTTCTTGTAGCCACCATCGTAGTTGGGCCCGAACTCTGTCCGGGAGCTGAGGCCGTATGGTGTACTTCTGGGACAGTGGATTCCATCGTGATAGTAGTGAGCGTTGTAGGGGTCTCATGTGAGCCCGTGCCCATGGGACTACTTCCAGTGTGGACACCATGAGGCCGAGAACTTGTAGGTAATCCCATGCTGTGGGGCGAAGTTCGCTCAACAGGGTTCGTAACTGAGTCATCAGTTTTTATCTCCTTGTCGGTGTCAGGATGACCTTGTCTTGTTTGGTGTCGAACCAGACTCCCAAGTATTCTAGAGATTGGGAAGGTTGTGGGCAGCTCTTGTTTGTGTTGACCACCCACCCGAGGCTCTCCAGTAGAGTTTTGACTCTGTTGGTTGCCTGGTGGCTTTCCTCTTGGGATTTCGCTCTGATCAGCCAATCGTCTAGATAAGGATGCACGCGGATTCCTCCCTTCCTCGGTGTTGCTGCCACCACCACTATGATCTTGGTGAACGTCCGGGGTGCAGTGGCTAACCCGAAAGGTAGTGCCCGGAACTGGTAGTGACAGTCCAGGATCAAGAAGCGTAGAAAACGCTGATGCTCTTGATGGATCAGAATGTGTAGGTAGGCTTCCAACAGATCCAGGGAGGTAAGTAACTCTCCCGGTTGTATCGCCCTTATTACCAAGCATAGGGTTTCCATGCGGAAGCGAGGAATCTTCAGGTGACGGTTGACCGCCATGAGGTCCAGGATAGGTCTGAACATTCCTTCCTTCTTGGGAACGATAAAATAGATGAAATAATGGCCAGCATTTATTTGTTGTGGAGGCACCGGTGTTATAGCCTCTAAGGCTAGTAATCTGGTCAGTGTAGTTTCCACTACCATTCTCTTGGAAGGGTCGTGGCAGGGAGATTCCACAAACTTGTCCGGAGGAAAGTGGTGGAAATCCAGGTAATATCCCTCTCGAATGATGGATAGGACCCACTTGTCCGAAGTTATCTCGATGCATCTTTGGTAGAATAGGGCCAGTCTTCCCCCTATGGCTTCTTCCTTTGGATGGGTCGGTTGATCTTCATTGTGGGGTGCGGCTGAGGCCTGGGCCCGAGCTGGCTCCCCTTTTATTGTGCTTGTTCTGAAAGGACTGGCTCCGGCCTGCGGGGCGGGCCGCTTGATATGAGCTTCTATATGGGTTAAAGCTCTGTGATCCTCTGCCCCTGGAGGTCTGGGGGAAGGATCGCTGGTTTCTCTTATCCCTGTCCTCCGGTAGCCATGGCAGTGGGAACTTGCCCCACTTGTTGGCTAGTTTCTCTAGTTCACTTCTGAACAGGAGTGTTCCCTTGAAAGGCATCCTTGTGAGTCTCGTCTTGGAGGATGCGTCGGCTGACCAGTTTCGGAGCCAGATTTGTCTTCTGGCTACCACAGCGGATGAGACTCCTCTAGCTGCTGTGCGTTCCAGATCCGAAGCGGCGTCTGCGAGGAATGATACAGCTGGTTCCAGGGCTTCCCCAGGAGTGTTGTTCCTGGTCTGTGCTAAGCAGGCACGTGTCACCACGGCACAGCAAGCTGCGATCTGTAAAGACATAGCAGAGATGTCAAAGAACTGTTTGAGGATAGATTCCAGATGTCTGTCGAGCATCCTTGAGTGCTGCTGGAGGAGCTCCACCGGGATAGTAGTGCGCTTCGAGACCGCGCAGACCATGGCATCCACTTTCGGACATGCCAAGAGATCTTTGGCGGTAGGGTCCAGAGGATACATGGCTGCCAGAGCCCGGCCCCCTTTGAGCGTGGTTTCTGGGGCATCCCATTCCAGGTCAATTATTTGCTGGACGGCTTGTAATAGTGGGAAATGGCGAGAGGTCTGACGAAGTCCCTCCAAAAGTGGGTTCATCTTAGGTTCTCCCGAGGCACTTGTGCCTGGGATGGCGAGCTCTTTTAAGCTGTGTGTGACCAGGTCTGGAAGCTCGTCCTTGGTGAAGAAGCGTCTCATGGTTTGATGGGGGGGTCTATCCCTGGAGGGAGTTCCCCTTCCTCCAGGGGTTCTGACTCCTCATCTGAGATGTCTGTATCCCCGAAGGTGGGGCTTCTGGGTGATGGGATCCCTTCCCTGAGCATAGAGGGTCCTGGCATGTTGAGGTCCTCTGGTGGGGCCTGTGACCGCATTGTAGGAGGCCCTGGTTGCATGTGGACGAAGGTATGCAGACCTTTGAAGAATTCCACCCAGGAGATAGAAGCTGGGTCTAGACTAGGGGGCGCCGGGTCCCTGGGGAGCCCTATTTGAAGGGGGGGTCCCATTGTGCAATGCTAGGTCCGGCGTACCGCTCGAGAGGCTGGGGTCCGGTACCGGCTGGGGAGGGCCATGAGTTGGGTCCCCTAGGGCCTCTTTGCACTATATACACAGGGCCGTGGCCTCCTCATGCTGTGCAGCTCTAATGTGGCATTGTGTCGAAGTTGCGCACGTAGGTTTGGAGCGCACGTGCAGAGCGATGTGCGCGCTGTTGTGCGCACAGGTCGAAATTATGCACCCGGCACAGTGAGCGCGTGGCTATGCGCTTCGCTTGTGCGCCTGGTACTTGTGCGCTCGACATTGTGCACACAAGGTATTTGTGCGCACGGATCGCCTCTGTGCGCACGGATCGAGATGGCGGACAGGGTCAAAATGATGAAGGCGACCACGCGGACAATATGGCGACCACCTCGGAGGGTCTCCACGTGGGAGGACCCCCAGATCTAACCGGGGTCTAGCCCTGCTAGGGCAGATCAACCCAGTGGCACTGGTCCCGGCTGGCGACCTGTGCGTCTCCTCGAGCTTCGGAGACCGGAGACTTTTAAATAGATTTCTACCTTACCTTGTCTCGGCGCTTCCCGGTTTCATTCCAGGCGGTCTCCGGCTGCGGGGGAAGAGGGAAAATACCTTCACCGCCGCGCTGGAGATTGCACCCGCTGCCTCTCAGCCTCACCCGATGACGGGGGCTAGGTCCCCGCCAAGGGTCGGCCGCCGGCCCGAGGCTTACCTCAGAGGGATTGCGGAAATCACCTCGGAAATCTCGACTGGGGGAGGGACCCAACAGGTGTCAGTGCAGGAGAGCGGGGCTCGTCTGTAGAGGTAAGATTTCTTCTTAATTTGGATTTCTTTGGTAAAATTTACTCTAACGCTGTGCTAGCATGCATAGAGTCCATAACTGCTATGGAGATGGAAAATACTGAAGAGCTGCACTTCCTGCAGGGGTATACGTATTAGGGCTGACGTCAGATTGAAATCCGATCCGTCTCCAACTGCTATCAGGAGTACACTATACCCATTGATCCTGAGTCCATCTGCTACACGCTGGGAAATAATGCACTTCTGATTAATAACAAAGACGTTTGAATTTAGTGGTTACAGGAATGATCAATAAAGCAAGAGCATACCTAGAAATATATTCAAATCCTTTGCCACAAACACTTGTGGAATACTGACAGGCCAATGCAATACCCTGCGCTCAGGCTAGCGCACAGGTTAACCCGCAGTAGGGCACATGTTTTAGACGCACATCCATAAATCTTTATGCAAAGGGACGAAAACTTTCAACCCGCGCGCAGGCGTCCTTGTGCGTGCGGTTGCTGGTGCACGCACATGGACACGGCGATTTTATAACATGCGCGCACATGTTATAAAATCCTCTACCTGCGCACACGATTTTTATATCGATGCACGTGAGTGCCGAATTGCACGTGTACGTGGGAGAAATTTAGTAGATGCACGCGGCAGTGCAATAGGTCTTTTACCCAGTTCCCTCCCAGTCCACTCCAGGAAAGGAGCAAACTGGGAGGGAACTTCCTAAACTACCTATCTATCCTGCCTCCCTTTTACCCTGTCTGCCCTGACCTCTAAAAGCCCACTGACTACCCTTGCTTTTTTTGTTTTTGAAATTACCTGCAGTCTAGAGCAGCAGCAGAGCCTAATGGCACTCTCTCAGCCTGCCCATGGCCCGCCCAGACCCTGACCCTTTTTCGTCTAACCAAGTTTCTTCGCGAACAGGGAGATATGCGTGTGGCTTCGGTCCTCTGAAGATCCACACGTGAATCTCCAGGTTTCATGCATGCAGGGCTTTTAAAATTTGCTTTTAAGGGGATTAGCATGTCCAAACCAGTGTGTAGCTAATAGAGCTCATCACATATAAATGCCATGTTGATGAGGCTATTAGCTAGTACACCCTTATGTAAAAAATAAGTATGCGCCAGATGCACATATTTTTACCCTCAAACATTAACGCCAGCCCTGGAGCTGGCGATAAGATTTGAGGAGCCCCAAAAGTAGTACCAAGGATCAGACTCCTGGGTTTTGCCTCCACTCTAGCAGATGGAGACAGAGAAGTTTTCATGGACTCCGTCCTATACCCCTGAGGTGCCACCTAGAGTCTGTCTGTATTACACTGTACCTAAGTAGAAAATTCAAGCAAAACATCTAAATAGAACAACCTCCCCCCGAAGAGCAGAGGGAATGAAAAGCTTGTAACTCAATTAAATTGATGCCCATACTCTTACCCTGAAAAGGAGGGGCATTTGGTAAACTTGCAGAAATATTGCTAACTACCGGCCGAGCGGACTCTCTGTTTTCCCATGGGCGGGACTCTGGACTGATCCGTGGTACTACAAGAACAAAAATCAGCAGGTAAGAACCAATTTTTCTTTCCCTGTACGTACCCGAATCAGTCCAGACTCCTGGGATGTACCAAAGTTTCCCTGACCAGGGTGGGACTGAGAGAGTCCCTCTCGGAGAACACTGGCCCCAAAAGATCCGGGGTCTGGAGCCCGGTCATCAAGACATAAGAACAAAAGAACATGCCATACTGGGTCAGACCAAGGGTCCATCAAGCCCAGCATCCTGTTTCCAACAGTGGCCAATCCAGGCCATAAGAACCTGGCAAGTACTCGAAAACTAAGTCTATTCCATGTTACCGTTGCTAGTAATAGCAGTGCCTATTTTCTAAGTCAACTTAATTAATAGCAGGTAATGGACTTCTCCTCCAAGAACTTATCCAATCCTTTTTTAAACACAGCTATACTAATTGCACTAACCACATCCTCTGGCACCAAATTCCAGAGTTTAATTGTGAGTTGAGTGAAGAAGAACTTTCTCCGATTAGTTTTAAACGTGCCACATGCTAACTTCATTGAGTGCCCCCTAGTCCTTCTATTATCTGAAAGACTAAATAACCGATTAACATCTACCCGTTCTAGACCTCTCATGATTTTAAACACCTCTATCATATCCACCCTCAGCCATCTCTTCTCCAAGCTGAAAAGCCCTAACCTCTTTAGTCTTTCCTCATAGGGGAGCTGTTCCATTCCTCTTATCATTTTGGTAGCCCTTCTCTGTACCTTCTCCATTGCAATTATATATTTTTTGAGAAGCGGCGACCAGAATTGTACACGGTATTCAAGGTGGGGTCTCAACATGGAGTGATACAGAGGCATTATGACATTTTCCGTTTTATTCACCATTCCCTTCCTAATAATTCCCAACATTCTGTTTGCTTTTTGACTGCCGCAGCACACCGAACCGACGATTTCAATGTGTTATCCACTATGACGCCTAGATCTCTTTCTTGGGTGGTAGCACCTAATATGGAACCCAACATTGTGTAACTATAGCATGGGTTATTTTTCCCTATGTGCATCACCTTGCACTTATCCACATTAAATTTCATCTGCCATTTCGATGCCCAATTTTCCAGTCTTACAAGGTCTTCCTGCAATTTATCACAATCTGCTTATGTTCTTGTGATTGGCCACCGTTGGAAACAGGATGCTGGGCTTGATGGACCCTTGGTCTGACCCAGTACGGCATATTCTTATGTTCTTATGATTTAACTACTCTGAACAAGTTTGTATCATCTGCAAATTTGATTACCTCACTCGCCGTATTTCTTTCCAGATCATTTATGAATATATTGAAAAGTAAGGGTCCCAATACAGATCCCTAAGGCACTCCACTGCCCACTCCCTTCCACTGAGAAAATTGTCCATTGAATCCTACTCTCTGTTTCCTGTCTTTTAGACAGTTTGTAATTCACGAAAGGACATCGCCACCTATACCAGGACTTTTTACTTTTCCTAGAAGCCTCTCATGAGGAACTTTATCAAACGCCTTCTGAAAATCCAAGTACACTACATCTACCGGTTCACCTTTATCCAATGTTTATTAACTCCTTCAAAAAAGTGAAGCAGATTTGTGAGGTAAGACTTGCCTTGGGTAAAGCCTTGCTGACTTTGTTCCATTAAACCATGTCTTTCTATATGTTCTGTGATTTTGATGTTTAGAATACTTTCCACTATTTTTCCTGGCACTGAAGTCAGGCTAACCGGTCTGTAGTTTCCCGGATCGCCCCTCGAGCCCTTTTTAAATTTTGAGGTTACATTAGCTATCCTCCAGTCTTCAGGAACAATGGATGATTTTACTAATAGGTCTGAAATTTCATTTTTTAGTTCTTTCAGAACCCTGGGGTGTATACAATCTGGTCCAGGTGATTTACTACTCTTCAGTTTTTCAATCAGGCCTACCACATCTTCTAGGTTCACCATGATTTGGTTCAGTGCATCTGAATCATTATCCATAAAAACATTCTCTGGAACGGTATCTCCCCAACATACTCAGTCACTCAGCAGTGCATGGTTCGGAGAAATGTATCCTTGAAGGATACTAATGAAACAGGAGAGTTAGGGCATCCCAACAGAGAGGTTCCATTTAAAGCAAACATATTCCATATGCCTATATGTAAAAAATCACCAAAGCTAATGATTTCCAAATTATCCCAAACAACTGAAAAGCAGGTTGTTGAAACAAACAAAAAACACACTTTGAAATGTCTGTATGCCAATGCCAGAAGTCTAAGAAGTAAGATGGGAGAGAGTTAGAGTGTATAGCAGCAAATGATGAGATTGACATAATTGGCATCACAGAGACTTGGTGGAAGGAGGATAACCAATGGGACAGTGCTATAACAGGGTACAAATTATATCGCAATGTTAGGGAGGCTCAACTTGGTGGGGGTGTGGCACTTTATGTTCGGGAGGGTATAGAGTCCAACAGGATAAAGATCATACAAAAGACTAAAAGCTCAGTAGAATCTATATGGGTAGAAATCCCATGTGTGTAGGGTAAGAGTATAGTGATAGGAGTATACTACCGTCCACTTGGACAAAATGGTCAGACAGATGACGAAATACTAAGAAAAATCAGGGAAGCAAACCAATTTGGCAGTGCAGTAATAATGGGAGAAACCACACGGGAATGAAAAGCTTGTAACTCAATTAAATTGATGCCCGAGGTGATGTGCCACACGTGCCGCGGTATTTAAAAAAAATCTTTAAATAAATAAACGAACTAATAACTGGAAGGGGGACAATAAGTAAAGCTGCAGCTCTAACACTAAACTTTCAAAAGGGAAACTTTGATAAAATGAGGAAAATAGAAAAAAACTGAAAGGTGCAGCTGCAAAGGTTAAAAGTGTTCAACAGGCTTGGACATTGTTTAAAAATACAATCCTAGAGGTGCAGTCCATATGTATTCCACACATTAAGAAAGGTGGAAAGAAGGCAAAATGATTACCATCACGGTTAAAAGGTGAGGTGAAAGAGGCTATTTTAGCCAAAAAAAATCCTTCAAAAATTGGAAGAAGAAGGATCCATCTGAAGAAAATAGGATAAAACATAAGCATTGTCAAGTTAAGAGTAAAACATTGATAAGACAGGCGAAGAGAGAATTTGAAAGGAAGTTGGCCATAGAGGGAAAAACTCATAATAAAAACTTTTTTAAATATATCCGAAGCAAGAAATCTGTGAGGGAGTCAGTTGGACCATTAGATGATCAAGGGGTTAAAGGGGCTCTTAGGGAAGATAAGGCCATTGCAGAAAGACTAAATGAATTCTTTGCTTCCGTGTTTACTAATGAAGATGTTGGGGAGATACCAGTTCCGGAGATGGTTTTCAGGGGTGATGAGTCAGATGAACTGAACGAAATCACTGTGAACATGAAGATGTAGTAGGCCAATTTGACAAAATAAAGAGTAGCAAATCACCTGGACCGGAAGGTATGCATCCTAGGGTACTGAAGGAACTAAAAAATGAAATTTCTGATCTATTAGTTAAAATTTGTAACCTAACATTAAAATCATCCATTGTACCTGAAGACTGTAGGCTGGCCAATGTAACCCCAATATTTAAAAAAGGCTCCAGGGGTGATCCGATAACTATAGACCAGTGAGCCTGACTTCAGTGCTGGGAAAAATAGTGGAAACTATTCTCAAGATCAAAATCGTAGAGCATATAGAAAGACATAGTTTAATGGAACACAGTCAACATGGACTTACCCAAGGGAAGTCTTGCCTAACAAATCTGCTTCATTTTTTTGAAGGGGTTAAAAAACATGTGAATAAAGGTGAACCGGTAGATGTTGTGTATTTGGATTTTCAGAAGGCGTTTGAAAAAGTCCCTCATGAGAGGCTTCTACGAAAACTAAAAAAACATGCGATAGGAGGCAATGTCCTTTCATGGATTACAAACTGGTTAAAAGACAGGAAACAGAGAGTAGAATTAAATGGTCAATTTTCTCAGTGGAAAAGGGTAAACAGTGGAGTGCCTCAAGGATCTGTACTTGGACCAGTGCTTTTCAATATATATAAAAATGATCTGGAAAGGAATACGACGAGTGAGGTTATCAAATTTGGGGATGATACAAAATTATTTAGAGTAGTTAAATCACAAGCGGACTGTGATACATTACAGGAGGACCTTGCAAGACTGGAAGATTGGGCATCCAAATGGCAAATGAAATTTAATGTGGACAAGTGCAAGGTGTTCCATATAGGGAAAAATAACCCTTGCTGTAGTTACACGATGTTAGGTTCCATATTAGGAGCTACCACCCAGGAAAAAGATCTAGGCATCATAGTGGATAATACTTTAAAATCGTCAGCTCAGTGTGCTGCAGCAGTAAAAAAAAAAGCAAACAGAATGTTAGGAATTATTAGGAAGGGAATGGTTAATAAAACGGAAAATGTCATAATGCCTCTATATCGCTCCATGGTGAGACCGCATCTTGAATACTGTGTACAATTCTGGTCGCCACATCTCAAAAAAGATATAGTTGCGATGGAGAAGGTACAGAGAAGGGCAACCAAAATGATAAAAGGGATGGAACAGCTCCCCTATGAGGAAAGACTGAAGAGGTTAGGGCTGTTCAGCTTGGAGAAGAGAAGGCTGAGGGGGGATATGATAGAGGTCTTTAAGATCATGAGAAGTCTTGAACGAGTAGATGTGACTCGGTTATTTACACTTTCGAATAATAGAAGGACTAGGGGGCATTCCATGAAGTTAGCAAGTAGCACATTTAAGACTAATGAGAGAAAATTCTTTTTCACTCAACGCACAGTGAAGCTCTGAAATTTGTTGCAAGAGGATGTGGTTAGTGCAGTTAGTGTAGCTGGATTCAAAAAAGGTTTGGATGGGTTCTTGGAGGAGAAGTCCATTAATGGCTATTAATCAAGTTTACATAGGGAATAGCTACTGCTATTAATTGCATCAGTAGCATGGGATCTTCAGATGGATCCTTCTTCCAAGTTTTTAATGTGGACAAGTGCAAGGTGTTGCATATAAGGAAAAATAACTTTTGCAGTATTTACACGATGTTAGGTTCTATATTAGGAGCTACCACCCAGGAAAAAGATCTAGGCATCATAGTGGATAATACTTTAAAATCGTCAGCTCAGTGTGCTGCAGCAGTCAAAAAAGCAAACAGAATTATTAGGAAGGGAATGGTTAATAAAACGGAAAATGTCATAATGCCTCTATATCGCTCCATGGTGAGACCACACCTTGAATACCATGTATAATTCTGGTCACCGCATCTCAAAAAAGATATAGTTGCGATGGAGAAGGTACAGAGAAGGGCAACCAAAATGATATAGGGGATGGAACAGCTCCCCTACAAGGAAAGGCTGAAGAGGTTAGGGCTGTTCAGCTTGGAGAAGAGACGGCTGAGGGAGGATATGATAGAGGTCTTTAAGATCATGAAAGGTCTTGAACGAGTAGATGTGACTCGGTTATTTACACTTTCGAATAATAGAAGGACTAGGGGGCATTCCATGAAGTTAGCAAGTAGCACATTTAAGATTTGGATAAGTTCTTGGAGGAGAAGTCCATTAACGGCTATTAATCAAGTTTACTTAGGGAATAGCCACTGCTATTAATTACATCAGTAGCATGGGATCTTATTGTTTGGATAATTGCCAGCTTCTTGTGGCCTGGTTTGGCCTCTGTTGGAAACAGGATGCTGGGCTTCATGGACCCTTGGTCTGACCCAGCATGGCAATTTCTTTTGTTCTTAGTAAACACCGAAGCAAAGAAATCATTTAATCTTTCTGCGATGGCCTTATCTTCTTTAAGTGCCCCTTTAACCCCTCGATCATCTAACGGTCCAACTGACTCCCTCACAGGCTTTATGCTCGGATATATTTTAAAAAGTTTTTACTGTGAGTTTTTGCCTCCTCGGCCAACTTCTTTTCAAATTCTCTCTTAGCCTGTCTTATCAATGTCTTACATTTAACTTGCCAACGCTTATACACAAGGCCGGTGCAAGGGTATTAGGCACCCTAGGTAAACCTTACAGTCTGGCGCCCCCCTCCCCATACACAATTTTAAATTATGCATTTCTAACATATTTTACATGAAAAATGACATTGTAAGGTAAAATTAATATATAAGTTGTTGTGATAATTTCATGTACGGTTGTGATGCCAACAAGAAAACGTTGCATCTTGGAATTCATATGGCCTCATACCTATTATGATATATTTCGGCATGGTCCTCCCGTAGCAACACAATACTATCTGCCAACACTCAAAGAATAACAACCCTACCTATGAAAAAGAATACCAAAAATATTACACCAGAATCTAAAATATCAATACACCTCCTATCAGGAAAACAGAACAGGCTAAGCTACTACAAATCCCTACAGAGAAACCACATGCTAAAAGAATGCTTCATCTCAGTCTTTGCTTGCAGAACACAAACCCTCACCAAATACAGAATAAAGCCACATAAAGTATAAATAGAAATGTGGAGACAAAAACTGAACTGTAAAACGCATCACGCCAGACTCTATACAGTGTACCAATGGAAAAACAAGAATTTCATCATTTCTCGTGAAACAAATCAATAAAATAAAGATATATAAATCATTAATCATAATTATAAAATCATACAAATAAAATAATTTCAAAACAGCTGATGAATAGAATATCCAATAATTAAAGACTCATGCAAATTTTGAAAGCTTTACCAAACACCAATAAAATTTTTCAAACAGCAGACACATCACATATTACCCAATAATTAAAATGATAGTCAATCAAGAAAAATGAACTTAAAAAGCCACCTTTACTTACCCTCTCCAGCAGTTCTCCTACTCCTTTCCCTTGCAGGCCATACCAGAAGCAGTAGTAGCTGCTGACGCTGTCCTCACAGACCTCTTCCTTAGGGATCACAACCAGTCTCTTCTCTCTCTCTCACACACACACCAGTCACACCCTCAGGACCAGTTTCTGTCTCTCACACACCAATCATCTCCTCAACCAGTCTCTCTCTCACAAACACACACCAGTCACCTCCCTGATCAGCCTCTCTCACACATACACAGTCACCTCTCTGGCCAGTCTCTCTCAATCACACATGCTCTCGCTCTCTCTTACTTACACACAGGCTTTCAATCACACACATGCCCTATATTACTTACACACAAGCTCTCAATCACACACATGCCCTCTCTCACAGCCACAAGCCAGCCAAAAACATCCTCCATCTCTCTCGCACACACACATTGACGCACAGAAGCACCCTCCCTGACTCACATATACACCACACACATACAGAAGCACCCTCCCTGACTCACATATACATCACACACACATACAGAAGCACCCTCCCTGTCTCACATACATATTACACTCTCATGAAAGCACCTTGCTTTCAGACTTGCAGCATTTTTCACTTTTATTAAAAGTGAAAGTGATGCTCCCAACCATTAAATAAGAAAACCACATTCCTATCAAAAGACGAAATGACACCCTTCCTTCAGGTTCTGTCCTCCCAAGGGACAGCCACCCACACAGTACAGCTTCTCTTGTTTTACACTTCCAGGCAATAAAGCAAATGTCTTTCTTCAAACTATCATTGTTAAAAAATACCATTCTAGAAGCACAGTCCAGATGTATTCCACACATTAAGAAAGGTGGAAAGAAGGCAAAACGATTACCGGCATGGTTAAAAGGGGAGGTGAAAGAAGCTATTTTAGCCAAAAGATCTTCATTCAAAAATTGGAAGAAGGATCCAACAGAAGAAAATAGGATAAAGCATAAACACTGGCAAGTTAAATGTAAGACATTGATAAGACAGGCTAAGAGAGAATTTGAAAAGAAGTTGGCTGTAGAGGCAAAAACTCACAGTAAAAACTTTTTTAAATATATCCGAAGCAGAAAGCCTGTGAGGGAGTCAGTTGGACCGTTAGATGATCGAGGGGTTAAAGGGGCACTTAGAGAAGATAAGGCCATCGCGGAAAGATTAAATGATTTCTTTGCTTCGGTGTTTACTGAAGAGGATGTTGGGGAGGTACCCGTAATGGAGAAGGTTTTCATGGGTAATGATTCAGATGGACTGAATCAAATCACGCTGAACCTAGAAGATGTGGTAGGCCTGATTGACAAACTGAAGAGTAGTAAATCACCTGGACCGGATGGTATACACCCCAGAGTTCTGAAGGAACTAAAAAATGAAATTTCAGACCTATTAGTAAAAATTTGTAACTTATCATTAAAATCATCCATTGTACCTGAAGACTGGAGGATAGCAAATGTAACCCCAATATTTAAAAAGGGATCCAGGGGCGATCCGGGAAACTACAGACCGGTTAGCCTGACTTCAGTGCCAGGAAAAATAGTGGAAAGTGTTCTAAACATCAAAATCACAGAACATATAGAAAGACATGGTTTAATGGAACAAAGTCAGCATGGCTTTACCCAGGGCAAGTCTTGCCTCACAAATCTGCTTCACTTTTTTGAAGGAGTTAATAAACATGTGGATAAAGGTGAACTGGTAGATATAGTATACTTGGATTTTCAGAAGGCGTTTGACAAAGTTCCTCATGAGAGGCTTCTTGGAAAAGTAAAAAGTCATGGGATAGGTGGCGATGTCCTTTCGTGGATTGCAAACTGGCTAAAAGACAAGAAACAGAGAGTAGGATTGAATGGGCAATTTTCTCAGTGGAAGGGAGTGGACAGTGGAGTGCCTCAGGGATCTGTATTGGGACCCTTAGTGTTCAATATATTTATAAATGATCTGGAAAGAAATACGACGAGTGAGATAATCAAATTTGCAGATGACACAAAATTGTTCAGAGTAGTTAAATCACAAGCAGATTGTGATAAATTGCAGGAAGACCTTGTGAGACTGGAAAATTGGGCATCCAAATGGCAGATGAAATTTAATGTGGATAAGTGCAAGGTGATGCATATAGGGAAAAATAACCCATGCTATAATTACACAATGTTGGGTTCCATATTAGGTGCTACAACCCAAGAAAGAGATCTAGGTGTCATAGTGGATAACACATTGAAATCGACGGTGCAGTGTGCTGCGGCAGTCAAAAAAGCAAACAGAATGTTGGGAATTATTAGAAAAGGAATGATGAATAAAACGGAAAATGTCATAATGCCTCTGTATCGCTCCATGGTGAGACCGCACCTTGAATACTGTGTACAATTCTGGTCGCCGCATCTCAAAAAAGATATAATTGCGATGGAGAAGGTACAGAGAAGGGCTACCAAAATGATAAGGGGAATGGAACAACTCCCCTATGAGGAAAGACTAAAGAGGTTAGGACTTTTCAGCTTGGAGAAGAGACGACTGAGGGGGGATATGATAGAGGTGTTTAAAATCATGAGAGGTCAAGAAAGGGTAGATGTGAATCGGTTATTTACTCTTTCGGATAGTAGAAAGACTAGGGGGCACTCCATGAAGTTAGCATGGGGCACATTTAAAACTAATCGGAGAAAGTTCTTTTTTACTCAACGCACAATTAAACTCTGGAATTTGTTGCCAGAGAATGTGGTTCGTGCAGTTAGTATAGCTGTGTTTAAAAAAGGATTGGATAAGTTCTTGGAGGAGAAGTCCATTACCTGCTATTAAGTTCACGTAGAGAATAGCCACTGCCATTAGCAATGGTTACATGGAATAGACTTAGTTTTTGGGTACTTGCCAGGTTCTTATGGCCTGGATTGGCCACTGTTGGAAACAGGATGCTGGGCTTGATGGACCCTTGGTCTGACCCAGTATGGCATGTTCTTATGTTCTTATCAGTCGTATGATTATTCATGTGGGTGATATGGAACAGAAAGACATCCTTAGTCAGCTTCCCTTTTAAATGGGAAGATTCCAGTCTTAGTCATTGAAAAATATACATTTTCTAAAGGCTTAAAAAAAAAATAAAAAGCAAAACCATTTCAGGTTCTATTCTAGTCTTCATGCTTAAATTATGCTTCAAAAAAAAAAAAAAAACAAAACCCCACTTGGCATCAGTATCTTAAATTTGTGATTTTGCTGAGATGAACATTTTAAATACTTTAATTTTTTTTTGCTTTAGTATTTGTCTCTACCCACTTTAAGTTAAATATTATTTTCCGGAAGAGGGATGCTTAAAATTTAGTAATTTCATCTTTCATCCAACTTTTTTTTTAATTTTATGCAAGGTCCTCCTGAAGGTGAATGAACCAGGCTCTCCGGTATCACCCTCAGCCTTGGGCAGCCACAGGGTCCTCAACCCTCTGCTCCGGAGCCTCTACTACCAGGGAGGGATGGCCCCACCAGGACCTGGCAACCCCCGAGGCTGAAAAGGGATCTGTTCTTTTCAAACCTATCCCTTCTTTTTTTTTTTTTTAAACTGGGATCTGCCAGGAAAAATTCCAAAATCCAAACTAAAACCTAACACTATATACCATACTAAAGGGTTGTACCTCTACCATCAGCTGGAGACAGAGAAATACTAACAGACTCTAGGTGGCACCTCATTGGTATAGGACGGAGTCCGTTCTCCATCTGCTGGAGGGGAGGCAAAACCCAGGAGTTTGGACTGATCAGGGTAGGTACAGGGAAAAAAATGTTTGTAAATGTCTTGCAGGCAGCCAGGTTAGGAAAATGAATGCACAGTTTACCAGGGTCCATTTTTTCTAGCCTGTGGCTGTGCATGGAAAACGGAGGCTCATAAAATTGAGCATTCATCTCCTAACCTGCGCGCCCGATGCCGAGGAAGCGCTAGGGACGCACAATTTCCCCTTAGGCCTCCTATTTAATACAGGTGCTCACAGCCCTGGATAGGTGGATGGGCGCGTTAGGAAAGAGGGCGCTCGTTTCCCGCGCGGATATTGCATCGGTCTGAAGGAGACTCCACTAAAGGGGGCAGAGCGTGTTTCATGGCACCAGCCACAAAACAACCGATAGCACCACATGTGCTCTTTTCGGGATCCAAGGTACTGTAGAAAGGTAAATATACTATTACATTTATGCTCCCACTGGATTTTCTGCAAGTTTAGACTAGATCCCGTACAGTTTCTCGCAAAAACTATTCAAGGAATGTATAAGTAAGTTGAATAAAAAGGTTTCACTTTTTTTGTTGTTCCATTTTCGTGCTTCAGAAATTCAGAGATCCTTCTTTGCAACTGCTTTACCCAGTATTATTCCCCCTGTTTCTCTGTCACGCTAATGAAATAAAATGTTTTAAAGCTCTTAGCTAATTAACACAAACAAGCAGAAGTGCAGTTCCAAAAGTGCTAGCACCGTAGCCCCAGCGCCGGCTTCTCACCTGGCAGAGGAACAGACCGGCCTCCGGCTGCCCAACCGCAAAGCACTTGCTGTTTATCCGGTTGCTAGGAAACGTGGAGCACGCTCAGCGTCAGACGCACTCTAAGTCGAGCGGGTCAGATGTGGGCGGGAGCGCGGGTTTAACCAGAACGGAAAAGGCGGGCCTGAAGTTGGAAAGAAATCAGGGGGCCATGCCAGTGTTGCGAAGTGGGCGGTTTTCTCGCCAAATTGGGCTTCTTTTTAAATTTATTGGCGGGTTTTTTTTTTTTTCTGCGACGGATTGTTTTCACTGCCCTTTCTCTTACTGCCACATTTAGCTCTCGCTGACTTCAAGGAAAGGGAAGTAGTGCAATAGACCTTCGTACGGAATGTGCTGTAATCTAACTGCTGCTTTCGGTCCTGCACTAATTTTGCGCATGCTCCCTGACAGGCTGTAGCTGCTCTTTCTGTTGCTCGCGTTGGAAATTTCCTCACTTTGGGGTAGATTTTAAAAAGCATTTACTCGAGCAAAACTGGTTTTTGCTCGAGTAAATACACTTTACTCAAGTAAGTGGGCTTTTCAAAATTGCTACAATATATGCCATTGAATTGTCCATAGGATTTACTCAAGTAAGTGCACTTTACTCGAGTAAATAGCTTTTGAAAATTGCTACGATAGTATGTCACATTTACATGCGTAACTCCTTTGAAAATGACCCCCTTTATTATTTATGTATTTATTTATATAGCTCTTTAAAGAAGTAAGCAAGCTCTGAGTAACAATGTTGGCGCAGCTAAAAATAACTAGAGGGTGGTAAGAACTATTTAACCATCTTTCGATAATTATGTGTCCAGGCCTGGTTTTATACTTGTGTCTGCCTAGGTGCCAGATATTGAAGGTGCCCAAATCCAGGCCAAAGAGAAAAATGTTGTGCTGTCTTTAGAACCATGGGCCAGCACAGGTTCAATACTGTGACTTTGTGTGTATGGGCACTAAAATCTTAAATCTGACCCTAACTGTGTCATGGTGTAAATATGTGTACCATGCTCCCCCAGCACTGTTAGGGGGGGGGGGGGGGAGTGGGATAACATACTTGCCTGAGGCCCATTTAAGTTGGAAAAACCAAGTTGCTTAGGAAGAAGTGAAACAAAGAAGATTCTGTGACAGTAAGAAGCAGTCTGATCTGGGTTGAATATGTATTTTATTCTGATGTTTTTAATACTTTGTTGTAAATTGTTTGATCTTGAACTTTATTCAAAGAAGGTGGTATATAAATGTAAGTGACCCTTGGGGAGAGGCCACATTCCCATTCCTTTAGAGCCCTGGACACAGGATGGGAAAAAGAGAAAACCACTGCTGTGTCCAATGGAATGGAGGCAGGAAACTCATACAAGGAGTGATGGATTCATAGCCACACAAAACCAGTTCAAAAGAATTCAGTTTATAAAACTGTGGCGTAGCCACGGCCCTCCCACTTTAGGATATGGCACACCCAATCAGCACTGCCTAGTGACCCAAGAAGAGAGTCTCTGTTGCAGGGCTGCCGTGGAAAGGCCCAGTACTGCTGGGTATACACACCAAGAGGAGCTACAGCCGAAGAGAGGAGGAGATCTAAGAGGCCGGTGGAAGCACTAGGCGAAATAGTCCTGGGCCAGGGGCGCTGCGAGCAGTGGTATCCCAAGGGGAGCCAATAGACCCGGGCGCAGGGAGGCTCATGCGGCCGCCGATGGACCGCATTCCACTGGCGGCTGAGCAGCGACACATACCGTAGCAGACAGATCGACAGGGCTGTGGTGGAGCTCACGTCACCACGGCCCGAAGAAAAAAGTCACGTTTAAACGTGCAGGTGCTCTTCCTCCTTCCTGCCTGCGCAGCCCCAGAAGAAAACGTTGCCGAACCGCATGGACAGGAAGGAGGAGGAGCATGAGCGCGTGCAGAAGAGGAGCAGCGCTTACGGGCCGCCGCAAATCCAAGTTGCAGCGTCCCGAGAAGAGGAAGAGGCCCGGTAGCAGGGCTGCTGCGGATCCCACATTGCAGCGAGTGGCCCGAGAAGATCAGGGCCGCTGCAGAGCTCATCCTGCAGCAACCCGTGAAGAGGAGGCCCAGAGGTGAGAGAGAGGCTGAGGGTCTATAGAGTGTGTATGTGTGCGTGTATGAGATGAGTTGAGAGATTGTGTGTGGGAGTGAGGACCTGAATGTTTGCAGAGACAGCATGTGAAGAGCCTCTGTGTGTGTGAGAGAGAGCATTTGACAGTGAGAGCCTGTGCTTGAGCAAGACAGCATGTGGGAGTGAGAGAGAGCCTGTGTGTGTGTGTCAGACAACATGTGCCAGTGAGAGACTGTGTGTATGAATGATTGTATGAGAGAGCATGTGAGAGCCTGTGTGTGTGTGTGTGAGAGAGAGAGAGAGAAAGCATGTGAGAATGAGAACCTGACTGTGTGTTTGAGGGAAGAAGATGGAGAGAAAAGAAATAGAAAAAAAAGACAATATAAAAGGAATTGGCAAAAAAATAAGAAAGGGAAGGTGGGGAAAAAAAGCCTGTGACCGATTAGAAAACTAAGATCAGACAGCAAAGGTAAAAAAAAAAATTACTTTTTAGTGATTGGCACATGTAATCTTTGGGAATGTGCAAGAGTAGCACTTTCTCTATGCGGATCTCACAATATACGAGATCAGCATGGAGGAAGTGGAAGCCCATGGGGCCTGCACAGAGGAGGCAGCAGAATGGGCTTCAGTGCCAGTAGCAGCAATCGGTGCCTCCCCAATAGCCATGCGGCAGCAGTGACAGTGGCAGCAGACGAATGAGAGAGGTTCTGAGGTTACTGGCAAAAGAAAGAGAGGGGATTCTGCCTTTAGTGTGTGTATGTGTATGAATGGGACTCTGCCTGGGGGTGTATGTGTGGGAATGCATGGGTGCCTGCCTGGGGGTCTGTCTGGGGGATGGGGAGGGAGTGGTGTGAAAATGAATGGGAGCTTGCCTGGGTGTGTGTGTATGTGAGGGAGCCAGTGAGTGTGAGACCATGAGTGTGTATGAGAAAATCCAGGGGAGTAAGAGTTTGTGGGGGGGGGAGAGTGTCTTAGAGCCTGAGAGTGTGTCAGTGTCTGTGAGAGCGAGAGGTTATGGTGGATATAAGAGCATGAATGTGTATGTATGTGACAGTGTATGTATGAGAGAGAATGGACATGTGAGTATGTGTGAGAGAGAGAAGATAACCACCTAATCCTCGACAATATCAGGGTGACTGGAAATCAAGAGCTCCCACAGAAGGGGACAGTAGGGGCTTTTTTAAATCCTTATTTGTTTTAATTATTGGATGTTATTTGATATGTGCTGTTTTGAAATATGTTATTGGTGTTTGGGAAATTGTAAAAAAATGTATATGATTTTAATTAATAGAAATTCTATTTATCAGTAGTTTTAAAATATTCTTTTATTATGGTTTTACTATTATAACTGATGCTTTATGTTTCTTGATTTTATTTGTTTTATGAGGAATGGTGGTTCTGTTTTTCCATTGTTAATACACAGAGTCTGGCTTCTTGGAGTTTCCATTTCAGTTTTTGTCTAATTTGTGCTCCTTTATTTTGTATTCTGTATTAGGTGAGAGTCTGTCTGTGCTCTGTGTGTGTGACCGTGATGAGAGATTCTGCTAGTATGTAGTGTCTGTATAGGGATCTATAGCAATCGGGTTTGTTTTGTTTCCTCAGAAGGTGGTGTATTGGTATTCTAGGACCCAGTGTAATATTTACCCTTTCTTTTTCACAGGTAGGGTTATTGTTGTTTGAGTCATTGGTGTTATTACTGTTATGTTACAATGGGATTGCAGTATAGATTTTGAGTATCTTTTTTGCGGGGTTTTGTGTTAGTTCACTGTGAGGTGACACTAGAATTTGAAAATATCTTTTAGTATGATGAGCTGTAAGGGAAACATCCAAGCTCCATTGTTTGGGGGAATTTCAGTGGATGCACAGAGTTAGAGAACTGGAGGTGCAGGATATATATTGACATTCTGTCCCTTCCTATATATTCCAGACTTCACACTCATAGCCATATAGAATTAGTTGAATGAGGCTATCAAATAATTTTATAGTAGTTTTTACTAGAAGTGTGAAACTGGCCAGCTTTTTAAAATTACGCAGAAGACCCTTTAGACTTTTTTATTAACACTTTTTTTTTGTAACCAATATAGAGGTGGGTGTGATGAAGAAATGTCATTTTGGCTCCCCCCCCCCCCCAAAAAAAATTCTTCTGTCTAGAGATGCCACTGATTTTCTGTGACCTTAAGCATTAGTACAAGAAGGATTACGGGGGGGATGCTGGAGAGGCACACAAATGCATTAGCCCCCGGGCGCCGGAGACTCTTGGTGCGCCACTGGGTGTGAACCATATGGGGCCGCAAGGGGCAGCAAAGAGGAGTGGAGATTTGGCGGGCCGCAAGCAGTGCCCAACCTGCTCGCGATCCAGAAAAACACACAGTCAGTGGGCATGATCGAGAACAATGTAGGAGTCGGGGCCGAGACCGGGGCGGGCGCAAGGGAGAAGGCTCGCCTAGGGCGCCTAATCCCCTTGTACCGCCCTGGTCCAGCATACGTAGGATCCCTCCTGCTCCGCGAGCCTTCTAGCCTTCGTCCAGGGTTTCCTAGGCAAGGGTATCTTTCCCACTAGCTCCTTCCTGGTTAAATAAGCCTTATGAAGGAGAAGCACAAACCCTGTGGAAAAAGCCCCCTGGTCCAATGAGAGAGATTCCTGATCAGCTTCTTCACGAGACCCTCCCTGTCCCCTGCCACCAGCAGGGTCCTTTCCCAAAGGCAAAAGTGTGGGGGGAGTATCCCAGGGCTCAGATATGGCAGCCTGCACTTCAGCATGTGCTGCCAAATGGCCTCTGACCCCCCCCCCCCCCCCCCCCCCCCGAGTCGTCCCAGCCGCTTGCACCTTCGTGCTATTCCCCGGGGGTCGAAACAAGGTCCTGGACCCCCAAGGCACATTTGCTGCAAAACGGGGCCGCATCGAGGCGAGCTTGCCTCAGACTGCAGCCACGGCAAAGACCCAAGACCCCTGGCTATCTACTCCCCCTGTCGAGAAGGGCCGAGTCTGGACAGGAATTACCAAGTCCCTGCTCGCCCTGCTGCACCCGAGGGATAGCCCAGGAAGGAACATAACACCTTGGGGAGCCAAACTCTCTTCTTATCATTTTTTTTTTTTTTTTTAACAAATCCAGACTGCACGTTTGTACCTCTACCATCTGCTGGAGACAGAGAAACACAGGTCAATACTGAAGGACTGCAGGTGGCACTCTCTTTTATGTAGCAGTGCCTCAAAGTTTTGTTCTCTGCCTCCATCTGCTGGTAGGGATGCATAAACCCTCTCGTCTGGACTGATCTGGGGTACAAACAGGAACCTATTTCCTTAAAAAATGAAATGAAATGCCTAATGTCTCTTTTGCCTTGCACATTCGTCTCATCCACGCATTGAGACTCCAGAGCTCTGCCTGCCTCTGGTGACCTGCGTGTGGAACGGGGAGCATTTCAGAGAATGCCACCCTGGAGGTTCTGGATTTAAGCTTTCTACCTAAGAGCCTAAATTTAGCTTCCAGAACCTCCCTCCCACATTTTCCTATGTCGTTGGTGCCCACATGTACCATGACAGCCAGCTGCTCCCCAGCACTGTCTAAAATCCTATCTAGGTGATGCATGAGGTCTGCCACCTTCGCACCAGGTAGGCATGTTACCAGGCGATCCTCACGCCCACCAGCCACCCAGCTGTCTACATTCCTAATAATCGAATCACCAATTATGACGGCCGACCTAACCCTTCCCTCCTGGGCAGTAGGCCTTGGGGAGATATCCTCGGTGTGAAAGGACAATGTATCACCTGGAGAGCAGGTCCTTGCTACAGGATCCTTTCCTGCTGCACCAGGTTGATGCTCTCCAATTATGAGACCTTCCTCCAAGGCAGCACCAGGGCTGCCAGTCTGAAGTTGGGACTTGACTACTATGCCCCTGAAGGTCTCATCTATATACCTCTCTGTCTGCCTCAGCTCCTCCAGATCTGCCACTCTAGCCTCCAGAGATTGGACTCGTTCTCTGAGAGCCAGGAGCTCTTTGCATCGCATGCACATGTACAACTTCTCACCGGCGGGTAAAAAATCATACATGTGACACTCGATGCAAAAGACTGAGAAGCCCCCCCCTTGCTGCTGGACTGCTGTCTTCATTTCAGTTTTGTTCAGTTTCTTGTTAAGTTTTAGGTTGCTATGGGAGTAGGAATGTGTCTAATTAACGTCCTTTAAATGTATTAGTGAATTCACTATGGGGTACATTTTAAAAAAAAGTGCGAGCGCATACTTTTGTTCACGCACCAGGCACAAACAAAAGTACGCCAGATTTCAATAGATACGCGCGTAGCCGCGCATATCTTTCAAAATCTGGGGTCGGTGTGTGCAAAGGGGTGCACTGCCCGTTCCCTCCGAGGCTGCTGCCTGTTCCCACCCCCCCCCCCCCCCAGCCCTATCTAACCCCCCCCCCCCTACCTTTATCACAAAAGTTACGCATGCCCGAAGCAGGCATAACTCGCGCGTGCCGGTGGCCCGCTGGCGCGCAATCACCTGACCTGGGGACTGGTCCGGAAACCTCGGCCACTCCCCCGAACGTCGCACCGCCCCCAACACGCCCCCCCTAGCAAAGCCCCGAGACTTACGCATGTCCCGGAGCTTGCACGCGCTGCTGAGCCTATGCAAAATAGGCTCAGCGTGAGCAGGGGTTTTTTTTTTAAGGGTTACGCGCGTAACTTATGCACATAACCCTTTTAAAATCCACCCCTATATGTCTGGTAGTGGCCTACAGGGGACTGATCAAACTCTCAAAGTTTTTTTTTGTTGTTTTTTGGGGGGATTTTTGTGAAAGTGGCACCTGCCTATAAATTAAAGGATGAGCTAGGGGTGGGTGGGCAAGGGGTGGGAAATACAAACAGACTAACTTGTTTATTCGCTACCTTACTGACTATTAAAAGCAAAAACACATTAAATAATATTCCCAAATAGTTAACTTTGCCCCAATACTTTTAAAAAAAGACAATGTCCCAAGCAAAAACTTACTGATTCTTTCATCCACCAGCAAGGTGATCCTCTCCTCTCAGTGCTCCCACTGTTCACCCACTGGAGGATAGCAAATGTAACTCCAATATTTAAAAAGGGCTCCAGGGGCGATCCGGGAAACTACAGACCGGTTAGCCTGACTTCAGTGCCAGGAAAAATAGTGGAAAGTATTCTAAACATCAAAATCACAGAACATATAGAAAGACATGGTTTAATGGAACAAAGTCAGCATGGCTTTACCCAGGGCAAGTCTTGCCTCACAAATCTGCTTCACTTTTTTGAAGGAGTTAATAAACATGTGGATAAAGGTGAACCGGTAGATATAGTATACTTGGATTTTCAGAAGGCGTTTGACAAAGTTCCTCATGAGAGGCTTCTTGGAAAAGTAAAAAGTCATGGGATAGGTGGCGATGTCCTTTCGTGGATTGCAAACTGGCTAAAAGACAAGAAACAGAGAGTAGGATTGAATGGGCAATTTTCTCAGTGGAAGGGAGTGGACAGTGGAGTGCCTCAGGGATCTGTATTGGGACCCTTAGTGTTCAATATATTTATAAATGATCTGGAAAGAAATACGACGAGTGAGATAATCAAATTTGCAGATGACACAAAATTGTTCAGAGTAGTTAAATCACAAGCAGATTGTGATAAATTGCAGGAAGACCTTGTGAGACTGGAAAATTGGGCATCCAAATGGCAGATGAAATTTAATGTGGATAAGTGCAAGGTGATGCATATAGGGAAAAATAACCCATGCTATAATTACACAATGTTGGGTTCCATATTAGGTGCTACAACCCAAGAAAGAGATCTAGGTGTCATAGTGGATAACACATTGAAATCGTCGGTGCAGTGTGCTGCGGCAGTCAAAAAAGCAAACAGAATGTTGGGAATTATTAGAAAAGGAATGATGAATAAAACGGAAAATGTCATAATGCCTCTGTATCGCTTCATGGTGAGACCGCACCTTGAATACTGTGTACAATTCTGGTCGCCGCATCTCAAAAAAGATATAATTGCGATGGAGAAGGTACAGAGAAGGGCTACCAAAATGATAAGGGGAATGGAACAACTCCCCTATGAGGAAAGACTAAAGAGGTTAGGACTTTTCAGCTTGGAGAAGAGACGACTGAGGGGGGATATGATAGAGGTGTTTAAAATCATGAGAGGTCTAGAACGGGTAGATGTGAATCGGTTATTTACTCTTTCGGATAGTAGAAAGACTAGGGGGCACTCCATGAAGTTAGCATGGGGCACATTTAAAACTAATCGGAGAAAGTTCTTTTTTACTCAACGCACAATTAAACTCTGGAATTTGTTGCCAGAGAATGTGATTCGTGCAGTTAGTATAGCTGTGTTTAAAAAAGGATTGGATAAGTTCTTGGAGGAGAAGTCCATTACCTGCTATTAAGTTCACTTAGAGAATAGCCACTGCCATTAGCAATGGTTACATGGAATAGACTTAGTTTTTGGGTACTTGCCAGGTTCTTATGGCCTGGATTGGCCACTGTTGGAAACAGGATGCTGGGCTTGATGGACCCTTGGTCTGACCCAGTATGGCATTTTCTTATGTTCTTATGTTCACCTGACCGATCTTGTAGACAGGATGGATAGCCCTGCCCTTGACAGGGTGCATTGTGGGTGAGCTTCAGTCCTATCCTCTCTCCCTGCTCAGGAGTTTGGCTAGTGATCTATTCAGGGGTTGCTGTTCATCCCCTGAAAGTCTTGATGCTGTCCTGTATGGTGAGCTATGTCTGGTGCTTTGGCTGTCCTGTATGGTGAGCTATGTCTGGTGCTTTGCTGATTATTCTCCAAGGGCTGCTTGGGCATTTCTGCCCATTGTGCCTATCAGTCACACATGGGCACACTTCTGCAGAGACATTTTGTCCTTTGGATGTCAGCGGACCGCAGTTTCTGGGGAGTTCTCTTGCCCCAGTTGGGTTTTTTGTTGTCTTCTAACACCGAAGGAGTATGTGCAGTCTTTGTCCAAGAGTCCTTCTCTTGCTTACAGCTCTAGGCTTTTTCCTGTACCCAGGAGGTTTTAGGCCTACTTTATTGTCAAGGTTACTGATCCTTAACCCTGCTTGTAATGTTTTCCATGATGCGGAGTATGGTTTTGCTCATACTCGCATCACTCCTTTGCCTTAGGCGCCCCTGCTACGCATGAGGTTTTTGTGTCTCATTCATTTCTATCAGAGGGTCAGCTGCCTCACAGGCAAAAGGGAGACAGTTAGTGCTTCTGCATTGTGCGGTTTCCTGCTTTGTCCTGCTCAGACAGCCTATAGCTAGGGATTCCCCATGTGTGAAAACCTCCATCCTGCTTGTCCTCAGATAAAGCAAAGTTGCCTACCTTTAGCAGGTGTTCTCTGAGGACAGCAGGATGTTAGTGCTCACGAAACCCGCCCACCTCACTTGGGAGTTGGTTTCTCCATGTATTAGCTATATCATGGCTGAGGGACTCTGCCTAGGGGGCAGGGTGATGACTACAGCTGCACATGCTCAGTAGGGCATGTTTGAAAGTTCTAGATTCTTTGAGATCAAAGTTCCGTGCCAGGCTCCATCTAATGATGTCACCCATGTGTGAGGACTAACATCCTGCTGTCCTCAGAGAACACATGTTACAGGTAAGCATCTCTGCTTTTTCTTGGAGGAGGAAAGGGAAAACATACAAGGAGTTAAAGGGTTAAATATATATAAAATTAAGGACATTTCATGATTTTGTTATATTCTTTGGAATTTATTTTTACGATTGTGTAAACACTGTGGGGCGGATTTTAAAAGGCCTGCGCGCGCCGGCGCACAAGTCTCGGGGCTTTCGAAAAGGGGCAGGAGGGGGCGTGTCCGGGGGCATTCCCGAAACAACGCGGCGGGGGCGTGCCGTGGCGTTTCGGGGGTGGGCCCGGGGGAGTGGTGCCAGCCCAGGGGCGTGGTCGAGGCCTCCGGGACTGGAGGACGGAGCGGGGCTGCCGGCCGGTGCGCGCAAAGTTACGCCTGCTTTCAGAAGGCGTAACTTTGCCGACAAAGGTAGGGGGGGGGGGTTAGGGCCAGGGGGTGGGTTAGGTAGGGGAAGGGAGGGGAGGGGAAGGTGGGGGGAGGGCGAGGGAACAGGCAGCGCGCGCTGGGCTCGGCGCGCGCAGGTTGCACAAATGTGCACCCCTTGCGCGCACCGACCCCGGATTTTTTAAGATACGCGCGGCTACACGCGTATCTTATAAAATCCAGCGTACTTTTGTTCGCGCCTGGTGCGCGAACAAAAGTACGTGATCGTGTATTTTTAAAGATCTACTCCTGTGAAAATAAGAGAGTTTTCCAATTGTACAACTGCAATTCCTTTTGTTGAATAAAGATGTTTAAACATAAAAAACATGACTTGAATATCCTGTATATCTTGGAAAAGTTTGATAAATACCATACACATACTTTTAATTAAAGGTGCATTCTAAATATTTTGCAGAACGTAGAGAGAGAAAATATTAAATATCTTTGGACTGTAAGAAAAAGACCAAGGAATAAAACCCAGCATGGTATGGAAGAAGCCATAGGTCAGAAAAGATGCTATTTTGAGGGATGTAGGTGGTAGTGCTAATTTATTTCTTCACAATCTAAATCAATGGTTCTGGATCATTCAAAACAATTTAATTTTATGGTCTAGCATACTTGCTCTGACATTTAGCAAATGGCTCATTCTAATTACCTTGTTTGAATTACTCTGACAAGACAGCAGACAAAGGAGGCTGTGTTAATTTCAACAGGGCAGAAACCTTTAATGAAAGAAAGGGCCTGAAGGTACTCGTATTCTTTCCAGCTGCGCCAGTTACTTCATAAAAGGAATGCAAGTTCTTGTCTTTTTCCTCACCATTAATAACAGCTGTATTTCTCAATATTTCAGGTATTAGTACTGAAAGCAAACTCACTGAAACTGTGCATTTATTACTGTATGTATAAATCCCATAGTTTCAGTTTAAATTTTCTGAAAATGGTACGTCAGTGAAAACAGTAGCTGTTTTGGATTACAAAGCTCAGACTGATAGAATTGTTCATTCCTGAAAGAACCATCTTTAGTCCTAAAGCAATTCTCTTACATAGGAACCAAATAGTAAAAACGTTATTAGTTGGCGGTTTGCTTTTCAGTAAACGGAGAGACTATGATCTGTAAGCCTTCAGTGCTTTACTAGAGAGGCACAAATGTCTCATTTGTATTTCTGGGGGTCCCCTTCAAAGTACTGGACAATGTGACAGTAATTTTAAAATGGGTGCCCATATATGTACATATTGGCGAGCAAATGAAGATATGCTGGAATTTTACATCGTGCATATGTTTTAAAATACACCAATTACGCATAAGTATGCTCCTAATTTTAAGAGGTTACTCAAAGCTAGTGCGCGTGTCTTCCATTGCACTTGTCAACTTTTACATACATATGTAAGTGGAGTTTAAAACATGCTCACGCAGGGCACATTCCCAGTTTTCCAATTAGTCCACCACTTTGTCCAGTTAATATCGAGGTTTTTCAGACCCCTCTAGTTCTTCATCCCCAGTTAACCCAGATCCCTCACCCTATCCTATAAGTCCTAAAACGTGAGATATACGGACTTGCTCCTCATCAGGAGCAGCAGTAAAGTTATGTGGATATCTAGCATATGCATGCTGCAGGTTTCGGTTTTAAAATAAGGAATTACACAGTTGGCACCGCCCTGGAATGCCTATTCCCCACCCCTTTTCCATCCCCTTATTTCTCAAGCACACATGGGTACATATGTGCGTAATTTGCAGCTTTTATAAATGCGTGTTGCTTGCACGCAGCCCATATAAGCACATATGTGGGTATTTATGTGCGAGCAGCGCTTTTAATATCAACCTCTATATATAACCAAGGATCACTGAACCTTTAAATTAGAGGGTTTTCACTTCCAAAAATATGCAAAAGAAAACTCTTACAAATAAGAAGGTAGAAGTATCATACATCTCAAAGTAGATATTTGTCGCCAGTCTTGCGGGACCTGTGTTCAAGTCTCTTGGCTAGTGAGTTTTGATTGTATCGTGGCGAGGACTGAAGGTGCCCACTGATACTGAGGTAACCTGTGCTGGCTCAGCAGCAAGACTGAGGGATTCAATTTCAGAGGAAAACTCCCTTTTGGGCCTTTGCAAGAAGGAAGACCTGTGTCAGCAAAGCAGCCATCCTGGAAAAACAGAAATAGGAATAAAGAGCCCCAATCTTTTTTTCTTTGCAAAGTGTGGTGCTATAATTATTATGACTCTTAAAAATATAGCTAAATTTGGCAAAAAAATTTTATTTCTTTATCAATTTTATGCAATAAGGAAGGAATACACCTTACTTACAGAAAAAAGATGATTGATTCATGAAAGAAAAAAAGGAAAAAAAATACAAATAAATACAGAAATCAAGGAAGTAAACAAGTCATAAATCATACATCTCTAGAAAAGAAACAGTAACAGAGGAAAATAAAAAAGGGAGGCCTTAGGAAAATATACAAAAAACATAAGAAACCAGCCTAACATGAGCCACTGGCAGTAGTACTTAAATAAGGATCAACCCCGTAACCTACTGGGATCCTGGAGAAGCTGCAATACTCCTGGAATTGATAAAGAGTTGTTCGGGAAGAAAAAACACAAAACAGTCATTTTGATACCTGACAAAGCATTTACAAGGATACCTGAGAAGAAATGAACATCCTATAGAGAGAGCCTGCGATTGAGAGCTAAGAAATCTTTCCTTCTCTCCTAAGTAGAACATGTGAAGTCAGGAAAAATACGAATCATCTGTGCATAAAACAAAGAGGAAATGTTCTGGAAGTACTTTTCATAACTGCACTTACATCTAATTCAGAAATAAAGGAAATAACTAACGTAGAGCGCTCAATCTCAACACTGGAATTTTTGAGAAAATCAGTCAAATTAACAATATTGGGAAATTGAGCAGTTTGAGACTGTTGAGCAATCATTCTATTAACAGAAGGAAGAAAATAAACTTTGTTAATAGAAGGAACCTTGTCAGATTCGAAATGAAGTATCTCAAGCAGATATTTCCTAAGGGTGAGATATGGATTTTCCCCCACCACCCTAGGAACATTCAAAAAAACGCAATGTCTAATATGATTTTCAGGAGAGTCAATTCTACGAGGTAAATTGGTCCAATCCTTGACCACAGAGGAGTTGAAGGATTGAATATCTCGAATAGCAGTTTCAGAGGTTGAAATCTTGGTCTTCAGTTCCACAAACTGAGAGTCAAAATTGGTTCCCATACTGTTCACTTTACTAGACAGACTATCTTTGCGTTACAGTCCTTCAGGGAATTGACAAAATCGATTATCAAGTCCCAGATAGCGTCAAGGGTAATTACAGCTGGCTTAACTGGAGGGAGAAACAACTAACCAGAGGACTCAGGATGAACCAAACTTACACTGCCAACTGGTAAAGGAACCAATAGCTCTGTTGACACTCCCCTTTCCATAATAAGGGAGGAAGAAACCACACCAGCAGGAAGACTTGAGCCTCCCGTATCTTTCAGTGGCGATAAAAACAATGGCTGCTGAAGGTCCTCCACTCCAGACTCGTCGCAGGCACCACATAGATGTCACTCTGAAGTGCCGCCGATAACAATGGGGGAACAGATCTCTGAGCAGGTGGAGAACACTGATCCGGGGGACTGAGAGAAACCTCTCCAGGTGAGGCAAGTGCTCCCTTTCCCATACTCACATTGGAGCCAACAGTCCCCGTTTGCACTGCCGGACCAGGTAGGAAAGATGGCATAAACTACTGTCCAGCAAGGAGAAGTGTATCGGGAGGAAAAATCCATTCCTTTCCTTTCCTTTTGGAAGGCATAGTGCTGAGGAAATGTATGTAGCAGGAAAAGAGGAGCAAGCAGAATCCAAACCCAGTCTCACACCGCCATCTTGCCTCTCCCCAGAATCCACAATTTGGCGATTTTTGTATTCTGTGTTGAAATTGGAGTTAGAAAAATATAGGGTTCAAAATATAAATTGGCAATGGGAATTTTTATGAAGTTAAAAGTTGAAACTTATCGATAGTTGAAATACAAAATGGCCCTTGGACTTTGTTGTTTGCCCGTAAATTGACATGTACCAAAGACTTCCTATGTGAAGGAATAGTGATTTATTTTATCATATCTTTGACAATATCGTACAATAATTTCAGTTAAAATGTAATTGAAAAATACAACAAAGAATAGATTGAGAGAGCAAGGTTCCAAAGTGCCCACATTTTTGCAAAGTCCATGGTACTTTTCCCCATTGACTTGCACCAGTTCTCAAATGGTCCCTTTGAAAATTGCCTATGAAAAAAGTGATTTCAGAGATCTGCACCTGTTTTATCTGCATATCCTTTTCTCCTGAAAAACAACACGCATAAAGGATAATTTTCAAACAAATTGCACCAAAGCATATACGTGAGTATATGGCCACGTGCAAATCTGTTAGTATTTTATAACCCATGCATATGATATATGTACATTTTATTAATTAGTCCACCAGTTCACCCACTCCTCCAGGTCATTAAGACCTTCATGCTTCTTCATCTTAAACTCCCCCCAGTTCACCCAAACCTCCCACCCAGTCAGTACTACAAAATACGCATGTTTAATATCATTTATGCCAGATAATTAACAGGTGTAAAATTACATGAGTAAATTGGCAAATCTACATGCATAAGTGTCTTTTAAAATAGCAACTTATACACCTCTAGACTACCCCTTTATTATGTGTACACAAAAGTGAAAATATTCACATTTTTTAATTTTATAAAATATGGCATATGCAAGAAGAGATTACTTACACACGTAACATTTTGAAAATTATCCCCATAGTTTTGAAAATGCAAAACTATATGCATTGTTGCCTTCCCCGACTTAACACACCTATAAGCCCACCCACCTTCCTGTGGGTAAAAATATGTGGATATCGTTGATTCCCATGTGTGCTTTTACCCGGGCAGAAGTTGGGAAATTTTCAGACTAGGCCTTTTACTTGGTTACTTATTTACCTGGTAAAATAGCATATACCCAGGTACATGACTTTTGAAAATTGCCCTTCAAATATCAGAGAGTTGGGTGAAAAGAATGAGACTCTGGGATGTTGATTAAGAGATTGAATATTACCAGGCGGGTTGTGCAACTATTTGATTAGGATAATGGGAAAGGATTAAAACCAAGGAAGATGATTTTTCAACTGGCTTAGAAAAGCATTGTGAATCATTTATATAGAAAAAGGAGGAAGGCTATTCCTGATTTTGAGCCTAATGTAATAAGGTGCACTCAGCAGAGTGCATAGTTTTAGATGCAAACTTTAAATGCAGCAAGGATTTTTGCATACCAAAAATGTTTGTAAACATGTTCATAATGGTTAGTGCCCTTGCATGTAAATTTAATGCTAATAAAGACAACTATTACTCCCCTCTCCCTAGTGCAGAGAGGTGCACAGACTTAACCCATATATTCTTAACACTCAAAATTTAACTCCTGTTTAGAGGTGGTACAAAGTTCCTGAGGTCGGTGTTAATCTGTGGGGCTGAACAATGGTACAGGAGTCCTGTACTTAGAATTTAGTGTAGAAAATTATTTGTATACAAATTGTTTTCTGCATATAAAATATGTGCATGAATCATGTTTTTGGAGCTCAGCACAGAATTTTTACTTCATAGTTTCTAGAACTTTGAACATGCCCTACTAGACATGTGCAACATGACATAATGCCATACATCTATGCCAGGGACCCTCAGTTTTCCCTGGAGCTCACTGGTCTCGCCTGCTGTTCCTGGATCTTCTGGTATCCTCTGTGGCAGGAATTGTTCATTGAGGAGCACCACGGTCTTGTTTCTCGCCCTTTTAGTCTCTTAAGTAAATTTTTTTTTATCAGTTCATAAGTTTCTTTTCCTTTTTGCAGCATCCACTTGATGTACCAGGGTGGCATGGACCAATAGTCTGTGGCATTGAGTTCTTTAATTTCGCCGCACTGGTTATTTTGTTCAGTTCCCCAAATGGATGTCTACCAGTGATTTTCAAAGGTGCCCCTGGTGTGACATGATTTGGTCTATCATGGACCCCCATATAAATTTATTCTCTGCCCAAAGGCCAGTCATGTCTGGGGATTTCACCTGTGTGTAACGATGACCCCTAGGGTCATCAGTCTTGGCTTGAGGTTATGGAAAAACACTTTAGAAACCATATGTTAAGCCCATCAGTATCAGCATCAGATGCATCATAATCGATGGACTCAGGAACTGCATTCACCACTGGTTTTGCATCGACATCAGGAGACCATGGAACCCCCTCAGCATTGAGAACCAGGAAGGACCAGGGGGATAGACTGTAGTCTGTCTTTTCCCACCTGAAGAATGCAAACAGTTCAGCCTTTTCAGGTCTGGCATCAAGGAATATTGATGACAGACACTGAGTGAACACCAAGAAGCATCAGCATCAAATCTCCATCATTGCATGATGCCAGGGGTTGCGGCATTCTAGCAGAAGTCATAAAACCTCTGAAACATTCCCATGATGAGGAGAGCTCAACCTCAGTTCAGTCCCAGGAATTTCAACAATCTCCAAGACTCCAGGTGTCAGCCGCTGATATACCTCTGGTATTCCAGGAAGATATGGCCTTTCCTTCTGCTTCTCAACCTGTGTTGGCATTGATAATTGTCAAGGAGGAGCTGGACAGGAAGATTCAGCAGGCCCTGACAGCGATGCAGGCCATTGGTTTACCAGCATTGAGAGTATTGGTGTTGATGCAAACTAATGCCTAGCTAATACTGGAGCCCTTACAGCCACCCTATGGCTTTGTACCAATGTCTGTTCCCTGAAAGGAATCATCGTTGATGTCTGCTGCACCAATGGTGATCTTCAGCCCATCGGGTGTGAGCTTCCCTATCATGCAGGAGTTCCTCACTATTTAAGACCAAGCAGTCAAGTGCTCTCCTCTCTAAGGCCTTGTCTGCTAGCAGAGTGAGATCCATACCCTCCTCCCTGAAGGATCAGTTGGGCTCGCACGATAATTATTCTTATGGTTGTGGCTATGGATCTGCAAACACCATCTTGAGTGGTGTTCTTTAGGACATAACCGTAATAAGGATATTGAGAGGTTGGACATGGTTCAGAAAACCATCAGAAGGGTAGTCAGGATTTAGCAAAAATGATGGGTGGGTGGCACCTTATAGACCAGCTGATCTCAGCCGGTGTGTTGCGAGACACCACTCTGTCACCAGGCACATACTGGAAGAATACTATGCTTTCTGGTCTCCTGCTAGCCCTGTTGCTCTTCCCTCCCCTGCCCAGGGAGACACAGAGAACTCTTTCTCCACCCGGGCTTGAAAATCTGATGGCCTCTGACAGAATGGCAGCAGAGTTAGTGATAGTGGCGGCAGCTGCAGCATGGCCTTTCCTTCTTCCCATCCCCATGGCCTGGAAGAGGAAGTGATGTGCAGTGGGCCCATTCATATGGGAAGAAGGAGAAACTGTGCCGCAGTTAGGAAAAGTACCCGCAGCATCGTGCTGAGCAGCAGGAGAAGCAGCACAGGCTCAGAACATGAAGAGAAGCAGCCAGTGATCAGCAATAAGAAGAGGCAGAGCAGCATCAGCCCCTTGGCCAATGTGGCTCTTCTTAGGGTTACAGGACTGGAGGAGGCTACTGCTGCTGTCACATATGCTTTCAGTGGAGGATATGAGTGTGTGTATGTCATTGAGAGCATGAGTGTGTGTGATTGAGAGCACGTGCATGAAGAGCATATGTGAAGTATGAGACCTTGTGTGTAAGAGAGAGTGAGTGTGTTTGAGAGCATGTGTGTGTTTATATAAGAGAGAGCCTGACTGTGGTTGACAGCATTTGTGTGAGAGAGAGAGCATGTGTGTATGTGATTGAGAGCGTGTATGTAAATATGAGAGCATGCGGTTATGTGAGCATTGTATGATTCAAAGTATGTAAGTGAAAGTGTATGTAAATGAGAGCGTGTGTGTGTGATTGAGAGCGTGCATGTGCGAGAGAGTGGACCAGATTTTAAGAATTACGCGAGTGCGTAGATTTGTGCACGCAACCTGGCGCGCACAAATCTACGCCCGATTTTATAATATGCGCGTGCAGCCACGCGCATGTTATAAAATCCAGGGTCAGCACGCGCAAGGAGGTGCACACTTGTGCACCTTGCGTGGGCCGAGCCCTAGGGGAACCCCAATGGCTTTCCCTGTTCCCTCCACCCCCCATCTTCCCCTCCCTTCCCCTATCTAACCCGCCCTACCTAAATCGCCCCCTACCTTAATTTTTTTATTTACGCCTGCATTGGCCGGCGCGCGATCCCCCAGCACGACCGCTGTTCCGGAGGCCTCTGTCCCGCGCCGCCCACTCCCCGTTCCTTTTTTCAAGCCCCGGGACATACGTGCATCCCAGGGCTTGCGCGCGTCGCCGGGCCTATGCAAAATAGGCTCAGCACACACACGAGCGGGTTTTCGGAGTTACAGGGTATACATGCGTAACCCTTTGAAAATCCGGCCCAGTGTGTGTATGTGATTGTGAGCGTGTGTGTGCGAGAGAGAGAGAGAGAGAGAGTGTATGTGTGTGTGACAGAGAGGAAAAGGTTTATGAGCAAAAATCCTACTCCTTTCCTACTAATTCATGACAATCTTGGGGCACCTAAAAATCAAAAGTTCCAGGTATGGAGAGCAGAGGACATTTTTTAATCTTATGAGTTTTAATTATTGGGTCTTTATGTTTGTTGTTTTGAAATATATTTTTGGTGTCTGGGAATTTTTTATATGATTTTTTTTAATTATTGGATGTTCTATTTATCAGCTGCTTTGAAATAATTTGTTCTTTTTATTAATATGGTTTTACGACTGGAGGTGGATGGAAGCAGGGGGGGTCGCATGGCTGATGGCTGTACTGGATTGGGTAGGATGCCCAATCCAATATATAAAATTTGTCATCCTTTAGTGGTGCCCCTTATTCACTGCGTCCTTGTGTGATTGCACAGGTTGCATACCCTAAAAGCCTGCTATGGATCTGTCTGAGTTCTACACATGTGACCAAGGTGAGGCATTCTGCTAGCATGTAGGTTCTATATAGGTATCTCTAGTAGCCTGGCTTGTTCTGTTTTCTCATAGGAGGTATACTGGTGTTTTAGGGCGTGGTGTAATATTTGCAGTATTGCCTTTTCATATGTAGGATTTTTACTGTTTGAGTGCTGGCTCTTAGTAATGTAGTTAGTGCAGTTAGTGTAGCTGGGTTCAAAAAAAGGTTTGGATAAGTTGTTGGAGGAGAAGTCCATTAACGGCTATTAATCAAGTTTACTTAAGGAATTGCCACTGCTATTAATTGCATCAGTAGCATAGGATCTTCTTAGTGTTTGGGTAATTGCCAGGTTCTTGTGGCCTGGTTTGGCCTCTGTTGGAAACAGGATGCTGGGCTTCATGGACCCTTGGTCTGACCCAGCATAGCAATTTCTTATGTTCTGGTATGAGATGTTTACCATTTTTGTAATTTCTGTTCAGAGAGAGTACTCTTATTTTTCCCTTGTGTCATTCTTAACAATAAAAGTAATACTTATGCCTTTTTAAAATTTCTATTGTGAATTGTAATGAGCAGTGTGTCACACATTTGAGCAATGTCCATCAGGTGTGTCTCGATGAGAAAAGGTTGAGAACCATTGTTATAGACTAATCATTTTATTAAAGCATGAGCTTTTGAAGCTTTATTCGGTGCCTTCTCTTTGTTCTGTATCTTTCTTCCCCTCCCATCTGTAGGCAGGCTATGTGTCTGTTATTGGAAAGGTAGAGCTCTGTGGATTTGTTGGATAGCAAATTAGCCTATGGGCTATTGCTATTGTTTGCTTCTCATTTTGTGTTTGTTATTCATTGGTTAGTTATGTGTTTGTTTTGTTTTTGTGTTATGGCCAGACAAGGACAAAGAATGTAATCCATTTTAAAGTGCCTGAAAAAGGGAAATAAAAATAAATATATAAATAACACAGCACCAGCACTTTCCCACAGGATGCCTACACTTATTACGTACTATGAACTCCAGGAGAAAGCTCTCTTTGGCATTGACATAATGCAAGCATTTATAAAGGCATTAGCAGTACATTTGATAGATTGAGATCAGACTCCATGTACCCTGGCTTAAAAGTGAGATTCATTCCTGTTATGGTGTATGCAAAAACTAACCCATTAGAAGATATTACTCCCAGAAAGAACTTACTCACAAGAAAAAACAGAAGACACGATGAAAAGTAAAACAAATTACAACAAACACAAAAGACAACACATTCAGAGGTTACTCAGAAAATAATCTTTCTTCCTAAGCTGTCTCCTAACTATGGTACAATATTCCACTCCTTGGTATGGCTATTGCCTTTTTTCCATGCTCTCAGCACTGACCTCAAATGCCCATGGAAAACAATGTGTCTGTTCCTGCAAGTAGCAGTAAGCAAGTTTCATGTATGAGCGCAATTAAAACTGAATTTACCTTCTAGATGTCTTTAGGTACAAGAATATGGGAGAGAATACCTGCCAAAATATGGGAGTGTTGCATTTGCCGGCCATGGCAGGCTTGCAGCCGGCTCCATTCAACCCCAATGCCCAGGTCCCGGACTGGGCCTGTCTTCCCTGGCAGCAGTAAACAGCCGCCTACACACTCGTGCTCCGCCTATGCTCCCAGGCCCTTCCAGTGCTGCTGCGGTCTCCTCTGGTCCCGGTCGGGTCTCCCCACATGCGTCATGGGGAGACGCCGCCACCTCTTAGTTTTCGGCCTGTCCCCGCCATTCAGATTTAGCTTTGGAAACAGGTCTCCAAGCTTCCTGTCGTGTGCTTCATTGCTGTTCGTTCTAGCTCCTGTTCCAGTAACTGTTCCAGCTCCCTGTTCCTTCTACCCTTTGGACGGATCTCCCTGACTTTGACTCTCGCTCGGACCTGATGTTGTCTCCAGTCGCCTGCCCTGACTCCTGCTTGAACCTGACCTTGTCTCCAGCTGCCTGCCCTGACTTCTTGCTTGGACCTGGTCTTGTCTCAGGCTTCTGCCTGACTTGCAGTACGGACCTAACCTTGTTCCTAACCGTGTTGCCTGCTTTAGTCTGTGTGGACTTTGGAACCCGGCCTCATCTTCAGCTCTGCCTGACTTGCAGTCCGGAACTGATTTAGTCACCAACCGCATTGCCTCTGCTCCAGTCAGCCTGGACTTTGGATCCAGCCTCTCCCTTTGAATCCTGAGTCTCTGCTGCTTCCTGGCACCCTGCCTTGGACACACTCTCCGGGATCAACCACACAGAGGTCTACCTAACTCCAGCTGGCCCTGGTGCCCAAGGGCTCAACCTGTGAGGAATGAGGGCTGGTATTGGCGAAGCTCCATTTGGCCTCCGCTTCCGGTTTGGCTCCCAGACTGGGCCCGTCTTCCTTGGCAGTGGTAGGCAGCCGCTTACGCGCTCATGCTCTGCCTGTGCTCCTAGGCCCTTCCAGCACTGCTGCGGTCTCCAGTCCCGGTTGGGTCTCTCCACATGCATCGCGGGCAGACACTGCTACCTTTTAGTTTTTGGACTGTCCGCCTTAGGCACGTACACGTACACGCGCACGTATGCGTACCTTCCCCCATGGGTGGCACCAACACCACTTCGGGCCAAGGGTCCACCTCTGCAACAGGGAGCAGTGTTGGAGGGAGGGATCTTCCACCAAGCATGCACCACACTGAAAGGCGTGTCACCTTCCCTGTCCTGATGAGTGGCAACACTTTCTCACAAACCCTGGCACCCTAGCCAGCCCCCTACTTTACCTAATAGGAATTCTGGGCCTGAACGCAATAGTATGCACATAACAGTACATGTTCATAGAGGATGTTTCGTGTGTGATGCATCAGTCATGCAGATCACCTCTACATCTACACGTTTGCATAGCTATTTAGTGATTCCCCATAAAAAGCATTTTTTATGGTTGTATTTTATAAACATGCAAAAAAACAGTAACCATATTTTCTAAGGCAGCTTTCATGAATTGGCTACTAAATAGTAAATATAAATAGAGAATTGATTACTTAAAGAGGCAGTGTCAGGGTGTGTAAAATGAAAATTTGAAAATTACATACACTTGTTTTCAACTGTGATATAGCAGCAACAAAAAATATGCAAATGAAGGCAACAATATTCACTAGTCCTGCTGAGCCAGTTCCTATTGAGCTGCTACTGAGTCTCTGTTTATTCTATTTGAATTTCTTTCCTACTATGCCATAGATGTAAATATATATCTGTCTCTGCAGTAGGACACACTGTGATCCAAGAACTTTCATATTTTCATTACAAAGATTTAAAAACATAGCCAGAAGGCTAAGAGGAATGTAAGACATATACAGTAGGCTAAATCACTAAGAACAAATCATATTGGGATAACCAGATATTGCAAATTCATATTTTACCAGCTCTGACAATGCCTCTTGAGGGCCTTTAAGATACTAATATTTTTTAACATACAACAAATCAATTATTTTGCTACTGGATTCGAACATAAATGAGTGGTCCTTGCTAATCAGTGCCAAATAGTGTATATTCAATAACTTAAAATCCAGTAAAGACAGATTAATCATCATTTAAACTCCACCAGTCAGAATATGTTATGACGTTTTTATTGGATTCCCTTCTAAGTGTTCTTTCTAGGTTGAAGCTGGAAATATTCTAATAAAATTGCATGGAGCAGGATCATTGCTAACAAAAGAATACTATCCTACATAAAACATATTGGATATTAGTTGGGAATATCTATTTCACCAAATTATAGGGATGTGAATCGTTTTTTGACGATTTAAAATATCATCCAATATTTTTTAAATCATCATTAATCGTTAAAGAGTGCGATACAATAGAAATTCCACCGATTTATCGTGAAAAAATCGTTAATCGGGTTAGTGCACACTAACGGGAGTTAGGACACAACCTAAAAACCCACCCCGACCCTTTAAAACCGCTTCTTTAGCCTCCACCACCCTCCCGACCCCCCCAAAAACGTTTTAAAATTACCTGGTGATCCAGTGGGCCCCGGGAGCGATCTCCCGCTCTCGGGGCATCTGCTGCCACTAATAAAAATGGCGCCGATGGCCCTTTGCCCTTACCATGTGACAGGGTAACTGTGCCATTGGCTGGCCCCTGTCACATGGTAGGAGCACTGGACGGCTGGCGCCATTTTTAAAGATGGCGCCGGCCACCCGCGCTGGTGGGTTTTTTGTTTATCGGCCGACAGCCCGAGTGCGAGAGAACGCTCCCGGGACCCCCGCTGGACCACCAGGTAATTTTAAAACGTTTTTGGGGGGGTCGGGAGGGTGGTGGAGGCTAAGGGAGCGGTTTTAAAGGGTCGGGGTGGGTTTTTTGTTTATCGGATCGGGCGCAGCCAATTAAAAAAAAAAAAAACGATCGGGCCGGACGAAAAAAAATGCATGATTTGAATCTGAACCGATTCCGGTTCTGATTCACATTTCTACCAAATTAGGAATTATAGATCTGTTTAATTAGAAAGTAAAATTAAAACTGGCATACTGACAATATTAAAAATATTGATAAATTTCTACAGCTATCAGTATAGAATAGTTTTACTGGACTCATTGGTCATGCAATGTTAGCCTTTATGCTGTTGAGGCCCTGGGCAAGAGAATCATTTGGGGACCCTTAGAGATTTAATTTGATGATCTATAAGCAAGTCGGACTGTGACACAAACATAACCGGTCTCCATTAATCAAACAAAACAAGCCAGCTATATTTCAAAGGGCTACCTTGCCCTGCTTTCTCACATAGTTAACTTCACAATTCCCCCAAATACAATCTCATTCTGGCTATTGTCAGGGGTTGCCTATTTCCTTGTATTCATATAGGGGCAGATTTTAAAAGCCCTATGCGTGCTGAGCCTATTTTGCATAGGACCAGCGAAGCGCGCAAGCCCCGGGACGCGCATATGTCCCGGGGCTTGAAAAAAGGGGCGGGGCGTGGCCAAAGGCCTCTGTAGGGCCTCTAGGCCGGGGGATCGCGCGCCAGCACTTGGCCGGCGTGTGCAACCTACGCCTGCCCAGAGGCAGGTGTAACTTGAAAAATAAAGGTCAGGGGGGCAGGTTAGGGAGGGAAAGGTGTTGGGGGGGGGGGGGGGCGGAAGGAAAGTTCCCTCCAAGACCGCTCTGATTTCGGAGCGGCCTCTGAGGGAACAGGGAAAGCCATTGGGGCTCCCCTAGGGCTCGGCGTGCACCCCCTTGTGCGCACCGACCCTGGATTTTATAACATGCGCGCGGCTGCGCATACATGTTATAAAATCGGACGTAGATTTGTGCGCGCAGGGTTGCGTGAACAAATCTATGCCCGCACGTGGGTATTAAACTCCGGCCCATACTTTCAAAATCACAGACAATCAGGTCAGCAATTTTACCTTCACCTTGAGTCCTAGGGGCCTGTTTCCTCCTCCTGGGCCTGCACTCTTATTCCCCAGCATGGGATTCTCCCTGGGACCATAATCCCTTGCTACTCTCAGCTTTAAGGTAAACCAAGCCAAATCTTGGAGCTGGTCCTTATAGTGTTCTGGGGCTCTTGGGTACATGCTCTGTCCCATTTCCCATTTCACTTGACTCTATCCATGAAACTGCGATGAAAGTTGTATCTTGGACTTTTCTAAAATTCTTTAAGGAAATTGGATAAATGTAAAAATGCAAATAGAGCCACTTCTTAGCAAAAATGTCATCCCCAAAAAACAGTTGCAAACTTTTGGGGCCCCTAAAGTGTGGGGCCCTAGGCAGTTGCCTGGTTTCACACCCCCTAAGGCTGTCATTGGGTCATGGAGAAAACTAGATTCTTTGCTGGTGGTAATAGAAGAATCATCCAAAGATTTTACTGCATGTGACTTTTCAATGCAATGATGCTCATTCTTTAAATGAACGGACTATGTGGTGTCGAAAGCTTTTACCCTAATAAAGTCAAAAAAATGTACAGCAGTGCAGATATGGAACCAGTTGTTGACTGTATAGTTGCGTCTATCTAGAAAAAGAGAATGAGATCATCTAAAGCATACTACATATTGACAAATCATTAATGTAAAATAGCACTGGTATTTACAAATGCGATGAAATTCATAAAATGATCCTATTTCAATAAAACATTGATGGGATGATCATGTACAATGATCTCAACTTAGCAAAACAGGCATGAGGAAAGGGAGAAAGCTTGCTCCCACCTAAACACACCGCACATGCGTGTTAGTAGAAGGGAAAAGTGCTCCCACTTGTATGCACCCTACCTACACCACATCATACACACACAGGATGGGGGAGAAATATGCTTCAGATTGGAGAGTATGAGGGGGGAAATGGGAATGAGGGGAGAGTAGTAAGAGAGGAGGCAAAGGATAGGAAAGTATTATGAAGGGAAGAGGGGAATAAAAGGAGTACAAAGTTAGGCAGAGGGGAAAAGAGTGTGCACACACTTGCACTCCACTCACAACCCCTTCACAAGCAACATACCACCACACCTATACCACCACTTTCTCCCACACATACCCTCTACCTCCTCACATGCATCTCTCCCACACATACACGGGTGAGGAAGCATGATCGGGCGAGAGTGCTCCATATATACACACAAATCCAACTCTTCTACACTACACCCACCACCATAGTGGTGAAGAGAGGGAGGCAAAATGGAGAATGTGAGGGGGAACAATGATCCTGCCCATATACATACCTATGTACCTGCCTACATCCCTGCCCCATTCCCTCCTCATATATACAAGGGTGAAGAGATGAAGGAGAAAAGTGAAGAATGCAAGAGGGAAAGAGCACCTCAGCATTGCACACACAATCCCCAATTCATTCCCCCAATACTTTATACACACCACACCCATACCTCTTCGCCCGCATACTCCCCCACCAGCTGGTTGGTGAGAGAAACAAGAAGGGGCACAGACAAGTAAAAATACTTTTTATGAAGACCTAGCATACATACAATAATTCAAACATCAAAATACAAGGTATGCAGTGAGAATGTGCGGCCAAAAAATATGTTTTTATTTTTGTTTTGTTTTATTTTTACTATTTGGTTTTATTTTCATTTTGGTGCATACTAAATCACATTAGTGCGCACTAAAATAATTAATCTGTAAAACAATCAAATGCACATCCCTAGTATGCTGTAAATTTGAGGATAAAGTGAAACATCAGTCACACAAATATTATTGGCACTAGTTGAGAAATTAGCATTACCATAAGAGTTAAACTTAAATCTTGGTCCAACTTAGTATAAAAGCAAAATTCACCCATACATTTATTATAGTCTCCCTAGACTTTTCCTAGAGGATATTGCTTCATCTGCTTATCCATCCATAGAGTATGCCATCCATCCATAGGTATGTTTCCCACAACAAAAATATTCAGGGAGCTGTTGAGGAGGTTGCCAAAGATCTCTGACAGGCTGCATGTTGCCTGACAGCCACTAACAAATTAATAGCTAGTTGTATTTCATCTCTTGTGCCAGGTAAGTACATCATCAGATGTCAAGCCAAGGATTACTGTGGGAGCTTAAAGATAGATGGGTCCCTGTGGAGTATATAAGAAACTCCCTCAGAACACCTTAAAGGACAAGCCACAGCTATCTGGCCCAGTCTTCCTGTAGACCCAAGCCAGCAAGGGAGTTTGGACCCAGGAAGGATCCCTGGAGCCTAGCATAAGAAGGCAAGGCCCATGGAAGAGGGTCCAGGGAGAAGGCAGGAAGCCAGCCTACGCTCAAACTACTGTTAATACAAGGGACTGCTGAGAGAAGCGGCCTTATGCTGGGTTTTTTGCCTGTAAATAAAGTCTTTTGATTGTGTGGAACCAGCCAGAGTTTGACCTAACTTTTGTATTCATGGATGTTTCCCCACCAGTGGCTGCTCCCAAGTAACCACATATAGTGGCAGCAGTGAGACCTCCTGGTCTAAGCAGGAAGCACAGACGGGAGCCTATGGCACAGGGAAAAAAATGTTCACATTTGTTTTCCTATCCTAGGGCATGGCTGCAGGAATAGAACAGGACTCCAATAGAGAAGCCAAGGGGCTAGCCCCACTTTCAACAGTTAGGGAAGTAAATAGTAAGAGATGGATAGGCAAGAAAGTTTTTTTTTGTTTTCTATCCTCTCCTTCCCCAGAGAGCCACCCAGCTTCACAGCTGTGAGACATGAAGAAGGTGGAGCAGGTAGTATAGCTTCTCACTGCAGGGCAGCAACAACTGCTGGTCACCATATAAAACCAAATTGGCCAGCAGCAGGCATTGCGAGAGAAAGTTATGCAACAAAACATGGTGCTAATCCAGGTGGTACAGGCCGTGCCAACCACCATAACCAGGCCACCTCCATTGCTACTGTTGCGTCCGTCAGTCGCACACGGCTGCGACCGCTCTGCCTTACCTCTTTTTCTCCCCTTTCTCTCTCTTTGGGTAAGATGGCTGTCTCCGGTGCTGAGTGATGAGGGCCTCAGCGTTTCCAGACCAGCATGGGCATCCCCAACCGCCATGCTCACTCCCGTGGCCTCCTAGGGAGCAAGTGCGCACATCTCTGACGCTCAAATACACGTCATGGCGGGACCCTCGGGGGCGACCCCACCGCATGACATCAGTACCTCCGGGTATATCTAGCCTCCACTTCCACTACCACTTTGAGTTAGCAAAGATTTCGCTTCGCTACTCTGCCTGCTCTAAGCTGCATACTTAGACGCCACTTTCTCGCTAACGGCCTCGCTCCAGCAGAAGCTCTAGACACCCGCTCCTCGAGGGTCTCTCGCGTCCAACTTCCCTTCAGGGTCCTCACTACCAAGACAACCGCTCCTCGGGGGTCTTTTCTCTTTATTCATTTTCAGGATATTGGACCATTGGGTACTCGCTCCTCGAGGGCTTATCTGCTTCATATCCTGCACCACGGACCTTTGGTCCCACCATTCTACCATCAGGAAGTCGCCTTCACTCTGTGAGTCCCTCTACGATCTGGCACTCCAACTCCACCCACCAGCCATGGCGTTACCCACACTGCGGGCTCCTGCCTATCGTGAACATCTGAGTGAGACTACACTACTGAGCCTGTTGAACGTATTGGCACTTTGTGGATCAGTGCCTTACCTTCCTGCTTCATCATCTATTTACAGCAGTACAATAAAGACTCTATCCATTCTGTGTCTGCTAACTATGTCAGCCTATTGCAGTGGTTCCCCACGGGGCTCCTTCCCATGGGCAGAGTCATCTCCATTGCAACCAAGGGTCCGCAATGCCTCAAACACAACAGCCACTTAAGATGCCTCCAGGACAGCACACAGATTGTTTCTTGATAGAACAGATAGCTCAATTGGCAGGATGGGGAGCCTACTTCCAGGAAGTAGCCAAACTGCCTTTCAAACCTCCTACCCATAAGGAAGGGATAAATATGAAAAAGTCAAAACAGACATCTTAGAGAGCATGGGACTTGCCCCAGAAGTCTACTGACAGCAATTTCAGTGAGGAGTTCTTCAAACAGAGGAGAGCATGCAGAATTGTTTCCACAAATTTAAGGGTGTGGCTTGGAAGTGGTTGCACCTGGAAGGGAAGACCAGAGTGGAGGTAGCCAAAGCAGTTTTGCTGGAACAATTCCTAGACAACCTAGAACACCCGATGTGGCAATAGGTGTGCCAACACCCAAACCTTACACTAGAAATTACATTGGAAATGGCAGACGCCTATTACCAAGCCCTGTCCATGCCTGAATCATCACAAGCTCAGGGGAGACCACCCGATTCGGGTAGAGGATGCTGGAGCTGTAAGGGCAGGATAGTCCTACAGCCGGATTTTTAACCTCAACTGCAAAGCCCAATGGGAACACTGTGTTTCAACTGCAGAGGAAGGGGCCATTTTGCAAGAGACTGCCCCCACAGGGAAGATGAACCAATGGATGTTAATGCCATGGCCCTACACTTTTGTAATTTCGTGGATGTTCCCAACTAAGAAATCCCTACCTTTGTTGATTGCTGTTGAGCTACATGGTGATCCATCCCAGGCATTAGTGGACTAATTTGAAAAGTGTTAGTGAAGTGGGCCCAGATTGACTATGACAGTGTACTAGTGGGGTGAAACCATAGTTCAATGAAACTAGTTTCACTGTAACTCTGGAAATAATCGGCTGAGATAAGATGAAATTAGCTTTGCTGCCAAATAGATTTAGAACTTGCACAACTTTGAACTGTGCCAGGAAAAGGGCCATAAAGGAAGAATAAAGAGCAGCTTATATTAGATTGGAACCTTAGCCATTCTGTTGACCAGTGACTGATCTCCAGTGCTGTACTTCCTGATATATCGTGATACCCTGTTCATACTGGGGAAACTGTGAGGGAAGTATCATTGTAAATATCTTTTGCTACTGCTTTTGCTTTTTATATGTGTATAACCTTTGATATCTAACTGGGAGCACTGAGAGGAAAGGATCACCTTGCTGGTGGCTGAAGAAAATTGGTAAGAACTGCTTGGGAAAATTTTAGAACTAAAAGGTTTTGGGGAGAAGTAAACTATTGGGGCATATTCTTTAGTGCATTTGTCTGTATTAAATAGCTAGTTAGAAAGCAGGTAAAAAAGACTTCCAGTCAGGTGATGCAGCTGTGAGGAAGCATAAGAACATAAGAAAATGCCATACTGGGTCAGACCAAGGGTCCATCAAGCCCAGCATCCTGTTTCCAACAGTGGCCAATCCAGGCCATAAGAACCTGGCAAGTACCCAAAAACTAAGTCTATTCCATGTTACCATTGCTAATGGCAGTGGCTATTCTCTAAGTGAATTTAATAGCAGGGCGCATTAGCTCCAGCCATGATCCAAAATCATCCTAACAATAATTTGCTTAAACCATCGCCAAACAGACAATGTCGCTTGGCAAAGAGGCCTCTAAACGGTCTATACATATCTTTGGGCGGAAAAGATCAATAAGACCTCAAAAATGGGGAAAAAAGCAGAGGACACTGATCAGCATAACATGGCCGACTCGGCCTCTGAAAGCCCAGATGCCACCGCAGGTATGCAGGCCAAGCGCCAGTATGTCCACGATTTAATGGAAAAATTTGCAGAGAAGATTTCAGCGAAATTGGACTCCCATTTAGGGATAATTGTGGATAAAGTTGCCCAACTAGTGGAAACTGTTCAAGATAACATGGCAAGAATCGGGGAGGCAGAGGACAGGATATGTGAGATGGAATCAATGGTAACCTCCCTCAGTGCAAAGGTGGAAAGACTGGATCGGCAGTAGGCAGAGGCCGCTGAAAAATTGGACGATTTGGAAAACCGAACAAGGCGCTGCAATATCTGGGCGATCGGCCTGCCAGAAAAGGTAGAGGGTCAAGATGCTGTTGCATTTTTCACGCACTGGTTGCCCGAGGCCTTGGCAATAGCAGTGCCTAAAGGCGTGATAAAGATAGACCGAGCCCACTGCTCATTAGCCCCATTGCCGGGCCCAAACGCCCACCCGCGTGCAGTAATTATCAAACTGCATCATTTTGCCGATAAACAGAAAATACTGGCTGCTCCTTGGGATTCTGGCAAGATCACATATGAAGGGCATCAGATTATGATTTTCCCCGACTTCTCTGCAGCCCTGCAAAAGAAAAGACAACTCTTCATGCAAGACAAGAAAGACCTCCAACAACTGAATATTCGATATGCAATGCTATATTCAGCTTGATTGCGGGTTGTTGTGAATGGAAAGACTTCAATTTTGGACAATGTGAAAGCAGTGGAAGATATGGTAAAACAACTGCGTCAAGGCCGTGATGCTCCATGAAAGGACATATGGCGGCTTTTTATCTCTCATCTGTTTGGTGGTTCTCCTTAGGATCTAGGCTGGAGAATGCCTAGCCGTGATCTACGGAAGGACTATTTTTTTTTTTCCTTTCTGTCTTTTACTTTTACCATACTCATTATTTGTTGACGAGAAAGGTGCACCATCCCTCGGACTTTTCCTCACATCTTATCGCACCCTTCAGGAACGACCTATTATTCGCCATGTTTTCCAGACTGCAGCTGAACCTAGTACTACTTTGTTAATAACACCTAACAGGGCTTCTGGATCACCCTGCCTCAGCTGGACAGAATGGACAGCAGGGCCCAGCAGGCAGATGGAGTGGTGGGAGCGGCGGACTTCTTCAATGTACAATTTGAACTGTTCCTGTGTTCAGTGGCCGGCCTCGCCTCGACCGTGGAGCTGGTGGTGGGACAAAGCTGGTTATCTACTTTATTTCCTTAGAGCAGAGCTTTCCAAACTTTTCATGTTGGTGACACACTTTTTAGACAAACATAATTTCGGGACACAGTAATTCAGTCTACTAGTAAACCAGAGGTTAAAGGTTAAACGAACGAAACATATTTCGACAATTTATGTATGTTTCCTTAAATATATACATAAATAGGTTGTGTCGTGAAACATTTTATCTCATGAAAACCTTAAATTTATATTAAAAATATATATTCCAAGATTCATGTTATTGTTATAATTTATGAGAAACAATAATAAAACAAATTGTCTGTCCCCCACACACTCATCTCTCTCCTCCCCCCAGCACATGTCTGGTCCCCACCCACTCATATCTCTCCCCCTCAAGCACATGTCTGTCCCCCCAGCACATTTGCCCCCCACTCACTCATCTCTCTCCCCCCAGCACATGTCTGGCCCCCACACTCATGTACCTCGTCTTTTTGATTGTTGCCAGTTAAGTGCTTCACTCCCTTCCATGATCACCAGACACTGCTGCTTGCAATCAGTACTCCTCATGGCCAGGCCTCATCGGCAGCAGCAGCCAATGCAAGGATGGCTGGGCTTGTTCCACCCACCAAGCCCCCCAAAAAAACGCGATTGACAGCAAAAATCACCCAATAATAAGCAACCCATAAACTGAAAAAAAAAAGTGAATCTCTAGGAAAAAAAAAGCCCAAACTCGCGTCAGAGTTGACCGGGCTTGCGCGACACACCTGCACACTGCAGGCGACACACTAACGTGTCCCGACACACAGTTTGGAAAGCTCTGCCTTAGAGAATGGTGGTTCCAAGGTTGGCTTAGCCTCCATATCGTATTTGGACTTTTATTTTTTGGTTTGTCTCTGGGCGAGCTCATCTCGTGCAACTCTAACTTTCTTAGTTGTTTAACCTTTCTAAGTAAGGGAAGTGCGCTAACCTCACGGGCCTGCATAGAGTACTTTACAGTACTCCGGCTCCAGAACTGGGAGCCCCACATTATTATGCTTGGGCTGGGAAATGGCCCTTCTAACTGGTCCAGATTGCTATCCCAGCAGGTAGTACTGTGGTTTGTCCCAGCTTGTAGGTTTTGGGAAATGCTGGATGATGTTGAGGGGAAAGGGTATAGGAGGGGGGAAGGGTTAGTTGATGTAAGATTGGTTAGTTCTGTGGGGTTTGTTAGGAGGGAGGGGGAGGGGGGAGTTTTGGAGAGTGGGAGAAAAAGGCATACGACTATACAGGCCATATTATATACTTTAAGCTTTCTGATGATAACACTGGCTACCTCTGTAATTGGGCGCCCTATATGGTACCTGCACCCTATTCCTTGCTTGTTGTTTACATAGAAGGTCTTGGGTTCCTGTCTTAAATGTATATCCCTCAATGTCAGAGGGATTTCTAGTCCGATCAAATGGAAACGAATCCTGCAGTTTGCAAAATGAAACAAAGTAGATGCCATACTGTTAGGATGAAATAAAGAATAGATGCCTGTAGTCTAAAATCAATCCTTTATTGAAGTGGAGACACAAGGGTAGCCCGACTCTGGCCGAGTTTCGCCGTTTCAAACGGCTGCCTCAGGGGCTTACAACAATCTTCTTGAATTCATTAGTTATGTATGAACTAAGAATGTAGGGTGATCATATAGAGAGCTGTATGATCTCTTATACTGCTCCGTCTCAAAGTGTTCGCAAAAACGGATCTCCACTTGTAAAGACAAAACATGTTTGCTTTACAAATGGAGATCCGTTTTTGCGAACACTTTGAGACGGAGCAGAATAAGAGATCATACAGCTCTCTATATGATCACCCTACATTCTTAGTTCATACATAACTAATGAATTCAAGAAGATTGTTGTAAGCCCCTGAGGCAGCCGTTTGAAACGGCGAAACTCGGCCAGAGTCGGGCTACCCTTGTGTCTCCACTTCAATAAAGGATTGATTTTAGACTACAGGCATCTATTCTTTATTTCATCCTGACGGCTATTATAGATCGCCTTCCTTTGTGCTTTCTGGATGCCATACTGTTGCAAGAAACACATTTAACCAGGGCGGAACATGAGAATCTAAAAAGGGACTGGGTGGGGCAAATTTTTTATTCCTTGTATAACTCCAAAAGTCAGGGAGTGTGCACCTTAATCCATAAGAATATTCCCTTACAGGTTGACCGAACTCTCATTGACCTGCATGGACGATTTGTTATAATTGACAGTGTGTTGTGGGGAGAAGCCTTTACCTTAGTGAATATTTATATTCCCAACCCGACCAGAAGGTCTTCTTTGACAACCTCCTAAGAGTATTGCTTGACTGGGGGAATCGTCCATTATTACTGGGGGGGCGACTGGAATCTTTGTTTAGATCCATCCCTAGATAAGACATCTTCGCCTAGGGCCGGTATGGGTGCTGCCAAGGAGTTGAATACCTTGATGACATCTCTCTATCTTACTGACATATGGAGAACTCAACATCCCACAGAAAGGGACTATTCATTTTACTCTTCAAGGCATTTAATGTATGGCCGGATTGACTATTTTCTATGTTCAATGGACTTGGTGCTGAAGGTCACACTTAGTGACATTTTGATCTCTAGTCTGTTGGAATATAACCCGGGAGAAATTCAGATGACTCTGGGGGAAATAGGTCAGCGAAATGCCATGAGATACTAAACTGCTCACTCTTGGGGGACAATTGCTTTACGGAATTACTTAAACTATAGCAGACTTTAATACTTTTAATCCTGAGGGGGACTATATTCCTATATTAAATTGGGAAGCCTTTAAGGCATACCTTACGGGTAAAATAATATCCTATACCAGCTACTTGCAAAAAAACCGGAGACGGCAGATAGAAGAGCTGACAGCCAAAATTAAAACCCTGGAACTACAGTACAAGCAAAGCTGTTCTCGGAAGACCCTGCGGTCTCTAGAGCAGTGTTGCAGGGACCTACAATTGCTTGACATGGCCAAAATTGGTAGAGCTTTTAAGTTCTCTAAGCTTTGATTCTATGAACACAGGGACAAAATAGGACCCTTCCTAGCTCGCTCCATTAGGAAGAGGGCCAGGAAGTCTATAATATCTGGCGTTTGGAATTCACAAGGACAGACCTGTTACGTTCGGCGGCCTGTGAGTTATCCCTTCAGACCGCCGCACTCACCCCTGGTCCTGCGAGGCGGGCGCCCCGGGTCCCGGTACAGGGACTGACGTTCGGCGCGCTGCACTGCCACGCACACTGGGGCTGGTGCGGTGCGCGGCTCCTCACTTCAGCGCGTCCCTTGTGCGGGCCACCCTTGGCTCTCTCTGCCCTTCCCCCCATTCGGCACACGCATGGGACAGCCTGGCCTCTTAAAGGGCCAACAGCAGGAGGATGGGCCCTGAAGACCATGGCCCTTACTGATGACCTCATCAAGCCTGGGACTATTTAAAGCCAGGCCCTACCTTCAATCAGGGCCTTGGCAACAGGTCCTACTCTCTGAGTGTTTGTTGCTGCATTCCTGCTTGTTCCTACCTGTTCCTGAGTTCCTGCCTGCTCCTCGCCCGTGGTTCCGCTGTTCCTGGCTCCCTGTTCCTTGGATGGTCTTCTCAGTTTCAACTTTGGCTTGGTTTCCTGGTTTCTCCGTGTCTGCTGCCCATCCTGACCATTGGCTTGTTTCTGGTTTCTCTGAGTCCGTTGCCTGCCCTGACCCCTGGCCTGGTTCCGCGTCCAGCCTACTCTCCGCTTGCCCTGACTTCTGGATTGCCCACGGTGCTTCTGTCCTCAGCCTGCCTTAACCCAGACTTCCTGACACCGTCTCCTCCTCTGGACCACCCTGCCTAAGTCCTACCGGCCCCGGCACCCAAGGGCTCAACCTGAGGGGAACAGGGTTGGTATAGGTGAAACTCCTGCTGGGTCTCCCAGACCTGTACCGCCTATGAGGATCTCTGGGGGCCGTCTCTCAGGGGTGTTACCAGTGCTCGTGCCGGCTCAAGTGTCCACAGAGCTAACAGTTTGCCAAGGCCATGGACCTGGTGGACCTTGCAGCCCTCAAAGCCATTTCTGGCCTCGCCCAGAAATTGCAGACCCTCCAGTCAACCCTAGAACTTGTTGAGGCCTTGCCACACATTTGGACTCCTTGTCCCTTCCCACGGCCCCACCGCTGCCTGCTGCCTCTCCTGTGCCAGGCCCAGATTCCCATCTGGTGACAATTCCCCTGCCCACACCACCCCGGTATGACAGATTCCAGGCAATGTCGTGGGTTTTTGAACCAATGCCATATGCATTTTTCACTTCAGCCAGCACAATTTCTGAATGAGTCAGTACGGATAACTTTCATCCTCTCCCTTCTTGATGGGAAGGCTCTGGCCTGGGCCTCCCCATGGTGGGAGAACACTGACCCGCTTCTCTCTACCCTCCAGCAATTCATCTCATCATTCAAGTAGGTCTTTGACAAGCCCGGCCGGTTACCCACATTGGGCTCTGACCTTCTGCACCTGCGCCAGGGTAATTGATTGCTAATGGTCTATGCGATCGAATTCCAAACCCTGGCCTCAGAGCTGAACTGGCATGGAGACTGACTGCGTACTATATTCCTGGAGGGTTTAACCCCCAGGATTAAGGATGTACTAGCGGGGCGAGAATTGCCTCTCTCTCTCTCGAGGGCCTCATTGACCTCACAGAGAAGTTCGACAAATGCCTCCAGCAGCGAGCTCAGGAGCTCCGCTCACTTCAAAGGGGCCCCTCCAGAATGCTGTCTTCTTCCTCGGTCAGTCTCACTCTCCCTTTGGGGCATCCCCTAGAAGAACCCATGCAACTCGGTAGTACCCACCATACTTCTGACGAGAAGACCCAACGTCGTCAATTGGGTCTCTGTCTGTATTGCAGAACAAGCGGCCATCTGTTAGCCCAGTGCCCAAAGAGAAAGAGGAATCCCCCATGCTGCAAAGTGACAGAGCGGACAACCCTCGGGCTAACAACCCCCCTGCCCCAGTTTCTACTGCCTGTATCCCTGGAACAATCCTCCACATACTTCTCCACCCAAGCCCTGGTGGACTCTGGGGCTGAGGAAAATTTCATATGACAAGAGATCATAGAACGGTATCTGATCCCCCACGAAACGCCTAATAACATCACTGGCAGTCTCCTCGGCTTTTGGGAACCCTCTTCCTGGGCTGGTGACTCAAACCACGATGCCACTCACATTGAAGATAGGACCCACATACATGGAGCTCATTTCCTTCTATGTGCTTCCTAGGGCAGTAAGCCCCATCATTTTGGGTCTACCGTGGTTGCAGAAGCACCAACCCCAGTTTAATTGGTCCACGATGGAACCCGTCCTTTGGGGGCTAGGATGCACGAATTCCTGTCTAAAGTCGGAAGAGCCTCCAAGTTCTCTGCTCATGGCCACCACCATGCCAAACCTCCACACCCCTAACAAGAGGTCGCAAGAGACCCAAACCGTCTCCAGGCCCTCCAGAAGGATATTTTACAACTAGTCTTTGCTCAATTGAAGGACCTTCTGTTACAGGAGAAGGGCAAGAGACAGAGAACAGTTTCTGCTTGTCAGGCCCTTGAGGGAATAGAGGGTCTTCATCCCACTAGACTAGAGCCCGACCTCCTGTCTCGCTATCGGAAGGATTGCTCCCCCTCAACAGGGAGGGTTCAGTCCCTGGAATTGCATGAACTAGGAGACCAAACCAATCTGTTGGTTGCGGAAACCTTCACTCAAGTCTTCCCTGGAGTTGGTACCCCCACTAACGTCGCGCCTCAAGAGGGGTGCCTTGGAGGGGAGTACTGTTCATTCGGCGGCCCGTGAGTTACCCCATCGGACCGCCGCATTCACCCCTGATCCTGTGAAGCGGGCACCCCGTTTCCCAGTACAGGAACTGACGTTTGGCGCGCTGTACTACCTCGCATGCCGAGGCTCGTGCGATGCATGGCTCCTCACATCAGGGCGGCCCGCTCGGCTCTCTCTGCCCTTCCCCCCCATTTGGCGCGCGCACGGGACAGCCTGGCCTCTTATAGGGCCAACAGCAGGGGGATGGGTCCTGAAGTCCATGGTCCTTACTGATGATCTCATCAAGCCTGGGACTATTTAAAGCCAGGCCCTGCCTTCAATCAGGGCCTTGGAAACAGGTCCTACTCTCAGAGTGTGTGTTGCTGCGTTCCTGCTTGTTTCTGTGTTCCTGCCTGCTCCTCACCCGTGGTTCCGCTGTTCCTGGCTTCCCTGTTCCTTGGATGGTCTTCTCGGTTTCGACTTTGGCTTGGCTTCCTGGTTTCTCTGTGTCTGCTGCCCATCCTGACCTTTGGCTTGTTTCCGGTTTCTCTGAGTCCGCTGCCTGCCCTGATCCCTGGCCTGGTTCCGCATTCCAGCCTGCTCTCTGCTTGCCCTGACTTCTGGACCGCCCACGGTGCTCCTGTCCTCATCCTGCCTCGACCCGGACTTCCTGATACCATCTCCTCCGATGGACCGCCCTGCACATTGGGACCCCCGCCTAAGTCCTGCCGGCCCCGGCACCCAAGGGCTCAACCTGAGGGGAACAGGGTTGGTATAGGTGAAGCTCCTGCTGGATCTCCCGGACCTGTACCACCTCCCGGTGACAAGGACCTCTGGGGGCCGTACCTCGAGGGTGTTACCAGCGCGCGCATGCCGGCTCAAGGGTCCACAGAGCTAACAAGACCTTGTCTGCGCCCAAAGATATTGACTTGACCTTTAAAATTTTATGACCAACTGTATAGCACAAATACTTTTTTTGAAACAGATCGCCCACCAGGTTCCAATATACCTTCTATGTAAAATTCAACCTAGTGAAAATTGCCTATGTGACAAATGCTATTGCCAAGTTTGCCAATTACAATATCCCAAAACCAAGGGATTATTGAAACACTAATAAATTTTATATAGAAAGGGGTGATGGTTTCATTTTAATACTCTGCGTCCCACCCGTGGGGTCGCTGTCAATCTGTTTTTTTAATCATTAACTCATCACCTCCATCCTATGTTTAATTGTGACATTAATTTTTAATCTGTTCTTATAATCTTGTAATGCAGCAAATGACAATAAAATGTTTAATTTCCTATTAATATTTTTTAAAACATTTTTTCATGTGCACAACTGCCTCTGAGTTTTACACCACCTGCAATATTATCATCTTTATACTATGAATGAATGCTCCTCCGTTATTTCACAATATAGAACAGTGATGTACTTAGCTCTTTGATTAATGTTTTTCTTTATCTTTTTGTTGTGAAATGTCCAACTTGCACAAGTTTCAGCAATCAGCCTTCCTCAGGAATCTTTTATCGCAAACCCTTCATAAAATTGAGGAATATCTCTTCCATTATATTCTCCAATAAACTAATGTAATAAACATTCTCAGAGCATCTTCGGTGTAACGTACATCCCTTCTACACGTCTTTACGGTGGGTGCTCGAACAGGTTTCACTTTGGCTATTTAAAGTCACCTGGGTTTCCTGGAAAGACCTATCATATGCCTTTATGTCAGAGACATCCAATCTAATTGGTCATTTAGACCCAAAGGTTGCTCAGCATTCAATTTAAAAATCCAGAGTTGTTCCCGATAATTAAAAGTAGTCTGATTTACCCCAATGCCTTCAAAGCTGTCTATTACAGACCACCTTAACTGGTCAAACTCATGATGATTTGTGATATAGGCAATTTTCACAACTGTATAGGACAGCAGACCAAGAGAACAGGGCTAGTGCACAAGACTTTCTGGCTTCTCTTCCTCTACCCAAACTCACTGACAATCATAAGACTAGATTGACGGCCCCCATTACAAGGGAAGAGATTGATTTGATGATAGGATCACTGGCGAAGGGGAAATGCCCAGGCCCAGATGGATACCCAATTGACATTATATAAAAAGTACTTTGAAGAACTTTTTTGATTTCGGTATACAATGGCGCATGGGAACTCAGGGATGCAACAGTTACCCTGCTCCTTAAACCAGGCAAAGACCCCTTGGAGTGTGGGTCCTACCGCCCTATATCACTCTTAAATTCAGACAAAAATTCTGGCAAAAGTGTTGCAACGTCGTTTGGAACCACTTATGCCCCATCTTATTCATACAGATCAGATGGGCTTTATTAATGGGCGAGTATCTACCCATAGCACCTGGCAGGTATTTAACATTATACATCAGGCTCGCAGCAAAAAGATTCCGGGGCTGATAATATCACTAGATGCTGAGAAGGCCTTTGACAGAGTATTCCGGCCCTTTATGCTAGCTACTCTAAAGGAAATGGGAATCCCAGATATGTTTATAGCCTGGATCCTAGCTATGTATGAAAATCCCCGGGCCCGGTTGTTAATCAATGGGAACTTAACCCCATTTTTCTCTATCCAACGTGGGACCCTTCAGGGATGCCCGCTTTCCCCCTTGTTATTCGACATAGCAATCGAGCCCTTAGCAGCAGCCATCAGATCCCACCCTAAAATTCAGGGATTTCATATGGGAGGTAGGGTACATAAACTGGCACTCTATGCAGATGACCTATTACTTTTTTTGAATGAAGCAGCCAGATCTGGGTCAGCCTTTATAGACCTGGTGGCCAGTTATGGATCCTTATCCGGATATAAATTGAACTATGATAAATCTGAGATTTTCCCCTTGTGTTACGGGCGCGTCCGCCACGCCGCTGACGGGCCGAGGGTCTGGGCGCCCTCGGGTACATATTGTAGGCGCAGGGAGCACGGCCGTCTCTAAAGCGGGTGGTGTGAGCCCTTGGGCCACGGCGAGAGCTAGGGAGGAGCCCCAGCCACACCGTGGGAGGTGAGCCAGTGCTGGCATGGAGAGCCAGGCGTGTACCGAAGCAGGGATTCAGGAGCGGAGTCTGACCCTCAGCTGGACCTGCACGCCCATGACAAACAGCAACGCAATGTTGGTTGATGAACGGTCCTCAGACTGTTCCCGGCCCTTTCGGACCTGCCGCTGGGTAACGGCAATGGGTGGCAGGCCGGACAGAGAACGAGGGCAGACAGAGTCCATAGTACACGAAAGAAATCTTAGGCGTAGGCCAGTGCAGAGACAAGGACTGGTGCAGAGACATCAGAGGCAAGGACTGGTGCAGACACATCAGAGGCAGGAGACTCAAGGGCGAGGTACAAGACTGACAACATGGAGCGCCCTACACAGCCCACCCGCGGGGCTGGTCGCGGACCACTACAGAGGTTGCCTTCAATAATAAGGTAAGGCTTTCTAACAGATATAGGAACGAGGTGCATGGCTTGCATCACGAAGCGCCCTACACAGCCCGCCCACGGGGCTGGTCACGGACCACAACATGGCTTGCCGCGAGGCACCAGGACATCTTGAAGATACAGGAACGAAGTGCTAGCATTCAGGAACAGGGTAAGGCTGTCTCACAGACTCAGGAACGAGGTGCATGGCTTGCATCACGAAGCGCCCTACACAGCCCGCCCACGGGGCTGGTCACGGACCACGACATGGCTTGCCGTGAGGCACCAGGACATCTTGAAGGTACAGGAACGAGGTGCTAGCATTCAGGAACAGGGTAAGGCAAGTAGCTGCAGTACAAGCAGTCTATAGCAGGGTTTGCTGCACACCGGCAGCCTGAAGCAAGGTTCGGTGGGAAAATCAGGAACTGGATCAAACACAGGATCTGGAACAGACATCAGGTAACACATCAAGGCAAGACATGGAGCCATCAAAGCACAGAGGACCTGGATCAGCAGACAGGGCACAGCAATGTACAAGCTAATCCGAAGGCAAGTTGCAAGTGAAATGAGAGTCCTTTTATACTGCAGGTAGTAGGCAACTCCCTGGGAGGAGTTTGCCAGGACCGCCCCTTGCTGGCCCTATAACGGGGAGAGAGCTGCGGGCCGGCCCCCAAGGGAGAAGGGCGTCGCCAAACAGGAAGTCCAAAATAGAGCCATGCAAGCCACAGGCAGGCCTCAGGAACAGCTAGGCCTCCCAGGCCCTGGAGCAAGTCCTGGATGGTGCACAGGCGAGGCCCTGGCTTTGGTGCAGCCTCCGGAGGAAAGGTAAGATACCTCCTGTAGCGCAGCAACAGGGGGGATCGTAACACCTTGGGCGGGATAGCACGAGTCCCTGATTGCCTGTCTGGAATGCACACTGTACGAGACAGGTTTAAATACCTGGGGATCTTTATACCTACGGACTACAAGAAACTTTATGCCACGAACATAGCACCTCTGTTTACAGAAGTGAAGCAGCATTTAAAGAGTTGGGAGGACATTCAGGTATCATGGGTGGGCTGCATAAATTTAATCAAGATGGTACTTTTGCCTAGGTTTCTCTATGTCTTTCAGCATGTCCCCTATAATGTTCGGGCCTCGCAGTTCTACGAGTTACATGGGTTAATTCGGAAATTTATATGGAAATTTAAGCCAGCAAGGATAAAGTTAAGTTCCCTATGGTTACCTGAAAAGCAAGGGGGCAAGGCCCTGCCCAACTTTCGGCTATACTACTGGGCTGCCCGCTTGGTCAGCCTGACCTACTGCATGCGTGACAGAGATCCTGGATGGCTGCAACTGGAGAAAGAACACCTAGATGGGATTAACCTTCCTCCCCTACTGTTCTTACTGTTGCATCCGTCGGTTTCAGGCGGCTTCAACCTCTGTGCCTTACCTTTCTTCCTTCTCTCTCCTCAAGCCTTGGGAAGATGGCTGCTGCTGCGTCTTCATGCCACTCTCTCCGGTGTCCCCGGATCGGCAACGGTGTTCACCATGATTTTCCTGAGGGCCTCCTAGGGTGCGCGCGAGCACGCCACCCACGTCTTTATCCACGTCATGGTGGGAACCTCGGGGGTGTCCCCTCCGAGTGACGACATCATCATCCTGGTATTTAGCCTGCCCTTAGTTTGCTAACAAACTGAGTTAGCAAGGATTGGATTGCCTCTGGTCTAAGCTGCTCTGCTGCTTCCCAGCTGCTGCAGGAAGCTCTCTCTGCCCTTCGGGGTATTTCTTCACTAACCTGGGTACCCGCTCCTCGGGGGCCCTTCTGCTCTATTTCAGATGCATATCTTGGGATACCGGGTACTTGATCCTCGAGGGCCTGCTCTCCCTAATCTGGTGCCTGCCAGATTAGGGTTTCTGCTTCAGTGAGTACTAACCCTTTCAGTCTGTCTTACCTTCAGCTTCAGCGCTCTGTGTCTACATCCAGGGCCTGTCCCTGCTATGCCGCGCTGCCTATCACCTATTCAAATGTGAGACTGGTCTCCTCTGCTGAGGACCCCTGGACTATTTCACTGGGTTCACTGTACAATAAATACAACTTCTCTGTGTCTGCGTGTATAGAGTCTAGCCTAGTACTGCGGTTCGTCATGGGGCTCCTCCCCGTGGGAGTGGCCATCACAGCAGTGCCCAAGAATCCACTCCAACACCTCATAACCATAACAGATTGCTAACTCCATGGATTCGGCTCAGCTCACTGCTTTGCAGGACATTCCAGGCCTGGCCCAGCGAATCTCCGAACAACAGGATTCGTTAGACAACTTGACTGTTACCTTTAATCAGTTACACGCACAGATGAATGCACCGGCTGCCGCAGGTAAAGAAATTATACCGCCAGATGTGACGGTCAAGTCTACAGTGCCTCTATCTGCTCTGACATGCTTCGTGGGTGAAGTTTGGAAATGTAGAGGATTTATTAATCAATGTTGCATGCACTTTTCTCTGCAACCTAACCATTTCCCTTCAGCGTATGCCAAGACCACCTATATCCTTTCTTATCTGGACGGAAGAGCGCTGGCTTGGGTCTCACCACTGTGGGAGTGCAATGACCCTATCCTGAATGATCTTGCCAGGTTTCTTGAACTGTTTAAGTCAAGTCATCTAAAACAAGGTAACAAATCTTTACCAGACTTCACCATTGAATTCAAGACGTTGGCTTCTGAATTTCATTGGGACCCTAGGTGCCTGAAAACCCTATTTTCTGAAGGTCTGAACACCCAGTTGAAAGATGAACTGGTGACTCATGAGATGCCTGAGACCTTAGCGGAACTTATGAAGTTGGCAGCAAAGATTGATCGCTGAATTCGCGACAAAGTTCAAGAGGGCAAGAGTCCCAGAAGACCACTCCAGGGAGAGATTCGTGTCAAGTCTGTTCCCAGGCCTACACTCCCAGGGCCTGCTGCTGGCAAAGAAGAACCAATGCAATTGGGCTGCAGACATTTGACTTCTAAAGAGAGATGATTCCGAAAGAGGTTGGGACTATGCATGAATTGTGGACAAACTGGTCATGCTGTACAAACATGCCCTATATGTCCGGGAAACTGGCAGACCTAAGTCCTGTAGGAGGACTCTTCTTAGGTCTAACTGCACCCTCTCCTCCACTCTCTCTTCCAGTATCTTTAATCTGCGGGCCTTTGGAATATCAGACCCTTGCCTTAGTAGACTCTGGGGCAGGGGGAAATTTCATTTTGAAACGTCTAGTGGAACATTTGCGGATCCCTACCACTACTATGACACCTCCATTACTATTGTCCTCTATTCATGGAGAACCCTTACCGGATGAAGTAACTCTGCATATGGAACCAGTGAGCTTGCGTACCGGTGCTCTTCATACAGAGACTATTTCCTTCTTTGTGCTAGAGAAGGCCATGCACCCTTTGGTACTTGGGCTACCGTGGCTGCAGAAACACATGCCACAATTCAACTGGACCACTTTGGAGCTTTCACGTTGGGGTCCAGACTGTCATGGCAAATGCTTAATGGAAGTCTCTCCAATACCATGCATGCCAACAACCCCGTTGTTGCCTGGGTTGCAGCCTCAATATGCATCTTACCAAGATGTATTCTCAAAAGAAGCTGCTGATGTGTTACCTCCACACAGATCATACGACTGCACAATTAATTTGAAGCCAAATACGGAACCATCCAAAGGAAGGGTCTTCCCCCTCTCCGTAGCGGAGAATAAGGCGATGTCGGAGTACATCCAGGAGAATCTCCAGAAAGGCTTCATAAGACCTTCTAAGTCTCCTGCCGGCGCAGGATTTTTCTTTATGGGGAAAAAGGACAGAACATTACATCCGTCCATTGACTACAGAGGTCTGAATGAGATCACCATAAAGGACCACTACCCTTTACCACACATCTCGGAGCTATTTGATAGGTTACAGGGAGCCAAGATATTCTCAAAGCTTGACCTCAAAGGAGCGTATAATTTAGTTCGCATCTGCTCTGGCGATGAATGGAAGATGGCTTTTAACACCCGGGATGGGCACTTTGAATACCTGGTGATGCCCTTCAGCTTGTGCAACGCCCCGGCTGTCTTCCAAAACATGATGAACGATATTCTGCATGATTTACTCTACCAATGTGTCATTGTCTACTTAGATGACATCTTGATATTTTCTCAGGACCTGCAATCCCATTAGGAAGATGTCAAAAGAGTTCTGCAGAGACTTCGCGAGAACCGCTTGTACGCCAAATTGTCTAAATGTGAATTTCATAAAGAATCCGTGCCCTTCTTAGGTTACATTGTCTCAAACAATGGTTTCCAAATGGACCCTCAGAAGCTTGAGAGTATTCAAAAATGGCCACAACCCACGGACCTAAAAGCTCTAAGACGATTTTTGGGATTTACCAATTACTACTGAACCTTTATTAAAAATTACTCTTCATTGACTGTTCCATTAACAGCAATGACTAAGAAGGGAGCCAATGCTGCTACTTGATCTATGGAAGCTGTGACTGCGTTCCAGAAGTTAAAAGATGCCTTTCAAAGCAAACCATGTCTCTGCCATCCGGATCATACTCGACCCTTCATTGTGGAAGTCGATGCCTCCGATGTAGGTGTAGGGGCCGTGCTAAGCCAGACCGGTGATTCAAAGATCTTGCACCTCTGTTCATTCTTTTCCCGACGCTTCTCGCCAGCAAAGAACTACGGCATTGGGGATAAAGAACTGTTGGCAATAAAAATGGCATATGAAGAATGGCGCCCCTGGCTTGAGGGTGCACAACATCAGATTACTGTTTACACTGATCACAAAAATCTGGAGTACCTCCGTCACACTCAACGCCTCAACCATAGACATGCGAGGTGGTCCCTGTTCTTCAACAGATTTGACTTTTTGCTGAAATATCGCCCTAGTGAGAAGAATGTCAGAGCAGATGCATTATCTCACTCTTTCCTCTCAGAGGACATACCTGATGAACCCCAGCATATTATTGACCCGAAGAGAGTGGTTCTCACAGCTACACATCCGGTACCCCCGGGCAAGACCATTTTACCCTGTAATCTAAGAAAGAAATTGCTAAGATGGGCTCATGATTCGAAACTGGACGGACACTCTGGTCAACGGCGAACACTAGCCAACCTACAAAAGTATTACTGGTGGCCCACCATAAAAGAAGACACTCTAGCTTACGTAGCCTCCTGTTCCAATTGTGCCAGACAGAAACCTCCGCCCGGATGTCCTTGGGGCCTGCTTCAACCCTTGCCAGCACTGGATGAGCCTTGGACCCATATTGCAACAGATTTTGTGGTGGACCTGCCACTTTCTGAAGGTAACAATACAATTTGGGTTACAGTGGACCGATTTTCGAAGATGGCTCACTTTGTGGCTCTCCCTGGCTTGCCATCAGCCATGGAACTTGCTAAGTTATTCATCAGTCACATCTTTCGCCTACATGGCATGCCTAAACATATTGTTTCTGACAGAGGAGCTCAATTTACAGCAAAGTTCTGAAAAGCCTTGTGTAAGAAATTCAACATCACACTTGACTTCACCTCTGCGTATCATCCTCAGTCGAATGGCCAAACTGAGAGAATGAATAGAACTCTCAAACAGTTCCTCCGTGCCTATGTCAATTCACGACAGAATGACTGGGCTGAACTGTTGCCCTGGGCTGAATTTGCCATCAATTCGCATCCAGTGTCATCTACTGGATCTACTCCTTTTTGAAGTGGTCTACGGACGATAACCTTTACCACCTTTACCACTTCCACTTTGTGTCATCCCCAGCAGCTCAATCTACTGCCAAAAATATTCAGCAGCTCTGGAGAAAGACTAAAGAGATGCTCCAAAAAGCAGGACAAAGAGCAAAGAAAGGCTATGATGCTCATCGAAGCAAGGCTCCTGAATTCCAGCCTGGAGATAAAGTTTGGCTTTCCATTAACCATCTGAGACTTAAGCTTCCATCTGCTCGATTTGCTCCACGCTTTGTTGGACCCTTTCCTATTTTCCGACGGTTGGGATCACTCTCCTATAGTCTGAGACTCCCTCCAGTTATGAGGATTTACAATGCATTCCATGTTTTGCTGCTGAAACCACTTGTTTTTGGCAAATTTTCCACCAAGACACCTGAACCTACCCCAGTTGATGCAGAAGAAAACATCGAATATAAGGTTGATGCCATCCTTGATGTAAGGAAGAGAGGCAGAGTTTGGGAATATCTCCTGTCATGGGAGGGATATGAACCAGAAGAAAACTCTTGGGAACCATTGGCTAATATGGACAAAGAGATGCTTCGTCAATTTCATCGATCGCATCCTCAAAAACCTAGACCAGGTAGGGGGTCTGGAGAGGGCCCTTTGAAGGGGGATACTGTTGCGTCCGTCGGTCTCAGACGGCTTTGACCTCTGTGCCTCACCTTTCTTCCTTCTCTCTCCTCAAGCCTTGGGAAGATGGCTACTACCGTGTCTTCATGCAGCTCTCTCCGGTGTCCCCGGATCAGCAACGGCGACGGTGTTCGCCATGATTTTCCTGAGGGCCTCCTTGGGTGCTTGCGCGCCCGCCACCCATGTCTTTATCCATGTCATGGCGGGAACCTCAGGGGCGTCCCCTCCAAATGATGTCATCACATCCTGGTATTTATCCTGCCCTTCGTTTGCTAACAAACTGAGTTAGCAAGGATTGTATTGCCTCCGGTCTAAGCTGCTCTGCCGCTTCCCAGCTGCTGCGGGAAGCTCTCTCTGCCCTTCGGAGTATTTCTTCACTAAACTGGGTACCCCCTCCTCCAGGGCCCTTCTGCTCTATTTCAGTACCTATCTTGGGATATTGGATACTTGCTCCTCGAGGGCCTTCTCTCCCTAATCTGGTGCCTGCCAATGAACAACTTCTGCCTGCCAGGACCTTCAACAATACAGCTTTCTGCTTCAGTGAGTACTAAACCTTTCAGTCTGTCTCAGCTTCAGCACTCTGTGTCTATATCTGGGACCTGTTCCTGCTACGCCACTTTGCCTATCACCTATGCGAGTGTGAGACTGGTCTCCTCTGCTGAGGATCCCTGGACTACTTCACTGGATTACCTTCAATGCTGCCCGCTCCCCGGGCAGTACTATTGAGCTGTACAATAAATACAACTTCTCTGTGTCTGTGTGTATAGAGTCTAGCCTAGTACTGCGGTTCCTCACAGGGCTCCTCTCCATGGGAGTGGCCATCACCGCAGTACCGAAGAATCCACTCCAACACCTCATAACCATAACACTTACCCCCCACTTCCCCTATCTCCCGCAAAGCCTGCCGCTTGAACCCCCTTAGCCCATAAATTGCAGCAATGGACCCAGCTGTGCCACTTTATGGGACAACAGATGGACCTCCTCTCTCCCCTTGCCCCGATCTTTAGAGACCCTGGCAATTCATGGTATTCGTTCCAGCCTGACTTCACAGATTGATATAGAATGGGCCTATGTTGCATAGCTCAACTTTGGGGTGATGAGGGTTTCCTCCCTTTCTCTGAACTGGAGGAGGAGTATGAGATCCCAGCCACCTCCCAAGCATCTCATCTACAACTACGGCAGGCACTTCAAACTAAACTGAATTTGCAGTGCCCACTTCCCCCGTTAAATAGGTTGGAAACCTACCTTTGTTCTGGGTGTGGGACAGTTAAAGGGGTGATGAATATTTACACTGGGCCCTGGCACAAAAAATGGGGGTCTGTACCCCTCAGTCCCTTGTGGATCAATGGAAAACTGACCTAGGGCTGTCTTTAACAGGGTCCTCATGGAAACACATATGGGCTTCTACTCATAAGCTTTCTATTTGTTACAGAAGAGTTGAATTGGGAGTGCGATCACTATATAGAACATACCGAACCCCAATGCACTATAAGGCTTTGTTCCCTAATTATGATATTCATTGCTGGAGGGGCTGTGGTGAACTCGGAACATTTATTTATTTATTTGTTTGTTTAAGGTTTTTTATCTACCAACATTCGTAGGTACATCATGCCGGTTTACATATAACAGTGTTAACAGGAAAAAGAGTTACATAAAACTGGATCAAGGTAACATGTGGTGGCATTGTCCCAGGATTGCATGGTGTTGGGGAGAGGTGGCGAAAGAAATAGCAAATATTCTCAACACTGAGTTCCACCTTCTTCCCAAATTGGGTTTACTGGGGATCTGGCAGGACTCCCGGATCCCGCTCAAATTTCAACCCTTAGTGGGACAACTGTTGTTGGCGGCCAGATTCACAATTGCAACAAAAAGAATGAAGAGAAGAGGCATGGGGGTGGCTTGTTTGCGGGAATGATGGCTACTACCTGGAGATTAATATCCTTATTCAATAAACATACACACAGTTAATGCGACTCCAACATTGCTCTATGCTTCAACAGCAAGAGGAAATGTGGAAAAAAGGATTTGCATCCACAAAAAAGCAGGGGAGTAGCTTGCTTGTTACGGCGGTTACTACCCCAAACCAAATAAGCTTGATACTTCACTTTCAATGCATATCCAGCATAGCTCTCTGCTTCAACAGCAGGGAGGATGAAGAAAAGATGATTTATATTCAAACAACAACCAACAAGAAATGAATTGCATAGTCTGGGTAAACAAATAAGCATGGGTGTAGCTTGCTTGTTACAGCGGTTACTACCCCAAATCAATTAAGCCTGATACTTCACTTGGAATACATATCCAGCGCAACTCACTGCTTCAATGGCAGGGGGGAATGAAGTAAAGAGGATTTATATTCAGACAACCAACAAGGACTGAATTGCACAGGCAGGGTAAACAAGCGTGGAAGTAGCTTGCTTATTACGGCGGTTATTACCCCAAACCAATTAGCTAGATACTTCACTTAGATGCAGCTCCAGCACTGCTGTCTGCATCAATGGTAGGGATGGAAGGCAATTGGAACCAAAAAGTTACCAATAAGGGCCCTGACCTCAGCGGTCAGAATAACAGATAAGTATGAAAACAAATAGGTGTGAAAGCTTGCTGGGCAGACTGGATGGGCCGTTTGGTCTTTTTCTGCCGTCACTTTTATGTTTCTATGTAAAATAGAAATCTAATCCAGATCTTAATTACTGGAAAGCCCAGGGTTGGAGTATTATGGATATCGAAAAAAACTTAGATATGATTTACTTAATAAAGGGTTTAAGTTCCGTCAGATTTGGGGGGTATATCTTACTTATTATGATATTTATCATTTGTAAAGGGTAATCTGGGGGTAAGGGTGCAAGTATCAGCTTATTTTGTACCAATACAATAATGTAGCATGTTTTGCTTCTTCACAAAGGTAAAAGCCCTATTCCTCTGTACCGCACTGTTGAATTGGTTGTGTTGTTATCATGTACCACTTTATGATATGACCTGTAATATGTCAATGTATGCCTGAAAATCGATAAATAAAAAGTTACTAAAAAAAAAAAAAGAAAGCAGGTAAAAAACCCCCCAGAAGTTTTGTGTGTTTGTATTAAATAGTTAGTCAGAAGGTAGGCAAAAACTAAGAGTTTGTGTGTTTGTCTTTCCCTCCTTCCCACCAACTCCTAGCTCATCCATTGATTTATAGACAATTGACACTTTCACATACAAAAAAACAATTTTAATCAGCCTTTTAATTTAAATTCAGAAATTTCCCCTGCTTTATCAAGAGTTTAATCAACTCTTTATAGGTCACTACCAGCAGGGCCGGTGGAAGCAGTAGGCGAACTAGGCCTGGGCCTAGGGTGCCAAGTATTAGGGGACGCTGCGAGCAGTGGTATCCCAAGGGGAGCCAATGTCCCCGGGTGCAGGGAGGCTCATGCGGCCGCCAGTGGCCCTCATCCCACTGGCGGCTGAGCAGCGACACGCATATAGCAGGCAGATTGGCAGGGCTGTGGTTGAGCTCACATTACCACGGCATGAAGAAAAAGATTGCGTTTAAACGCACTGATGCTCCTCCTCCTTCTGCTCAGCCCCGAAAGTAAATGTTGTTGGAGCTGCGCGGGCAGGAAGGAGGAGGAGCATCAGCGCGTGCAGAAGAGGAGCAGCGCTTACGAGCCGCCGCGAATCCCAAGTCGCAGTGGCCCGAGAAGAGGAAGAGGCCCGGTAGCAGGGCCGCTGCGGCCCGAGAAGATCAGGGCCGCTGCAGAGCCCATCCTGCAGCGACCCGCGAAGAGGAGGCCCAGAGGTGAGAGAGAGGCTGAGGGTCTGTAGAGTGTGTGTGCGGTGTGTATGAGATGAGTTGAGAGATTGTGTGTGAGAGTGAATTGAGAGACCGTTTGTGGGAGTGAGGACCTGAATGTTTGCAGAGACAGCATCGGAGCGGCCTCGGAGGGAACGGGCTTGGCGCGCCGACCCCAGATTTTATAAGATTCGCGCGGCTACGCGAGTGTCTTATAAAATCCAGCGTACATTTGTTCGCGCCTGATGCGCGAACAAAAGTACGCGCATCCGCTCTCTTTTAAAATGTACCTCTGTGTGTATGAATGATTGTATGAGAGAGAGTATGTGACAGTGAGAGCCTGTGCTTGAGCAAGACAGCATGTGGGAGTGAGAGAGAGCCTGTGTGTGTGTGAGACTCAGACAGCATGTGCCAAAGGGAGGAGGCATGACCTGAAAAGCAAGAAGATCAGCAGGGCCATGGTGGAACTCACATCACCACAGCCTGAAGAAAACAGTCGCGTCTAAACCTGCAGGTGCTCCTCCTCCTTTCTGCCCTCACGGCCCCGGAAGAAAAATGTTGCCGGAGCCGCACGGGCAGGAAGGAGGAGGAGCATCAGCCACGTGCAGAAGAGGAGCAGCACGGCCCGAGAAGACCAGGGCCGCTGCAGAGCCCATCCTGCAACGGCCCGTGAAGAGGAGGCCCAGAGGTGAGAGAGGCTGAGGGTTTGTAGACTGTGTATGTGTGCGTGTATGAGATGAGTTGATAGACTGTGTGTGGGAGTGAAGACCTGAATGTTTGCAGAGACAGCATGTGAGAGCCTCTGTGTGTGTGAGAGAGACAGCATGTGACAGTGAGAGCCTTTGCTTGAGCAAGACAGCATGTGGGAGTGAGAGAGAGAGAGCCTGTGTGTGTGACTCAGGCAGCATGTGCCAGTGAGAGACTGTGTGTATGAATGATTGTATGAGAGAGAGAGAGAAAGCATGTGAGAATGAGAACCTGACTGCCTGTTTGAGAGAAGAAGACAGATGGAGAGAAAAGAAATAGTAAAAAAGGCAATATAAAAGGAATTGGCAAAAAAATAAGAAAGGGAAGGTGGGGAAAAAAAGCCTGTGACCAACCGATTAGAAAACTAAGATCAGACAGCAGATGTAAAAAAAAATAAATTACTTTTTACTGATTGGCACATGTAATCTTTGGGAATGTGCAAGAGTAGCATTTTCTCTATGCGGATCTCACAATGTACGAGATCAACATGGAGGAACTGGAAGCCCATGGGGCCTGCACAGAGGAGGCAGCAGAATGGGCTTCAGTGCCAGTAGCAGCAATCAGCACCTCCCCAATAGCCACGCGGCAGCAGTGACAGTGGCAGCAGAGGAATGAAAGAGGCTCTGAGGTTGTGAGGGAGCCAGTGAGAGAATGAGTGTGTATGAGAAAATCCAGGGGAGTAAGAGAGTGTGTGTGTGGGAGGGGTGTGTGTGGAGGGGGAGAGAGTATCTTACAGCCTGAGAGTGTGTCAGAATCTGTGAGAGCGAGAGGTTATGGTTGGGTATAAGAGCAGGAATGTGTATGTATGTGACAGTGTATGTGTGAGAGAGAATGGACATGTGAGTATGTATGAGAGAGAGAGGATAAACTCCTAATCCTCGACAATATCAGGGTGACTGGAAATCAAGAGCTCCCATGTATGAACAGCAGGGGCTTTTTAAAATCCTTATTAGTTTTAATTATTGTGTTATTTGATATATGTGCTGTTTTGAAATATTTTATTGGTGTTTGGGAAATTGTAAAACATGTATATGATTTTAATTAATAGAAATTCTATTTATCAGTAGTTTTAAAGTATTCTTTTATTAGTATGGTTTTATTATTATAACTGATGCTTTATGTTTCTTGATTTTATTTGTTTTAGGAGGAATGGTGGTTCTGTTTTTCCATTGTTAATACACAGAGTCTGGCTTCTTGGGGTTTCCATTTCAGTTTTTTCTAATTTGTGCTCCTTTATTTTGTATTCTGTATTTGGTGAGGGTCTGTCTCTGCTCTGTGAATGTGACCATGATGAGAGATTCTGCTAGCATGTAGTGTCTGTATAGAGATCTATAGCAATTGGATTTGTTTTGTTTTCTCAGTAGGTGGTGTATTGTTATCCTAGGACCCAGTGTAATATTTACCCTTGCTTATACACAGGTAGGGTTTTTGTTGTTTGAGTTCTTGGTGTTATTACTGTTATGTTACGATGGGATTGCAGTATAGATTTTGAGTGTCTTTTTTTGTGGGGTTTTGTGTTAGTTCACAATGTGTCTGGCAGTGGAAGGTGTTTGTGCTGCTGTTACTGTGAGGTGACACCAGAATTTGAAAATATCTTTCAGTATGATGAGCTGTAAGGGAAACATCCAAGCTCCATTGTTTGGGGGAATTTCAGTGGATGCACAGAGTTAGAGAACTGGAGGTGCAGGATATATAAATGTCATAATTAAATAAGTATGCACTAAAATCCAACCCCATCCATAACCCTGCCCCCATATGACCAAAGCCCTGCTCCTGCCCCACCCCCACCCCACCCTGCCGGGCCATGGAAAAATGGTCTTGCTTGAAGCCGGTCCCCGGTGCAAAAAAGGTTGGGGACCACTGTTGTATTGTATATGAATGGCCGTTTGTTTCTCTGTAGAGAAGGAAAGGTTAACAATTTTGTTCTATAACTTTGTACCCTCTAATGCTGCTTTTTATGCCCTAAAATAAACATATGTACAGTATATATAACACTGATGGGATGTAATGAGACCACCTGCCCTTAAGGACTAGGAATCTAAGTCAGTGATGGGCTAAAGAATTAGATTTCATTGTCCATTAATGTCAATGCAGTCTAGAAAGTTTAAATGTGTTCAGAAACTTTCAGGTTCCTGATCTGCTTGATAGCTCTTGGAAGACATAGCCATTTTTTAGCTCATTTGTATGGAAACAACAATATTTAAGAGCTTTTGTAGTATCAAGTCATATATCAAAAAAAGACCAAAGCAAACTTTAATTGGCTTCTTAACAGCTATCTTTACTGTGGTTGAAAAATCTGATGCTCTTTCTCTCAGACATGCAGATGCATTAGTCTCTCAGACTGACAAGAAGACAGACACATTGAGCCTCTTGGGTATCCTCCAACAGAACTAAGGAGCAAATATCTCCCTGAACAGCTAGGAGTTAGTAACCTGAACAAAAAGCAGTCATCCCTTATCGCCTGTGCTGTCTTTCACTCTGATTATCTGCTGCACCTGTTCCCTGTCATTCTAAGTGAGTTCTGAAGTCAGTAAATCTAATCAAACATTTCCTGACAGAGCTGAGCCAATTGGATTTCAGGCAGAATGACCCACATGGCAGAAAAAGGATTCATTTGTTGATATCCTGTATAATTCATGCACCAGATTCCCTTTCTTCTCTTCATGCCTATTTAGAGCAGTGTTTCTCAAGCCAGTCCTAGAGTACTGCCTAACCAGTCTGATTTTCAGGATAGCCACAATGAATACGCATGAGATTTACACACACACTTCCTCCATTGTATTCAAATCCATCTCATGCATATTCATTGTGGCTATCCTGAAAACTAGGCTGGCTGGCGGGGGTGGAGGAATGTTACTCCAGGACTGGTTTGAGGAACAATGATTTGAAGCACGGCTTCCCAAATCTGGCCTGATGCCCCACAGTCAGTCAGATTTTGATGGCATTCACAACGAATATGCATGCAATAAATGTACATATGCTGAATATCCAATACATGTACATTTATATCATTGATTTTTTTATTTCCAAAAAATCTATTAGTTCTATTTGACCAATGATTACCACACACGTGATTACAGCACATAAGTTGCAAAGCATAGTACTGTGATGTCTCTATGATGTCATGAGAAATAATATCAGGTGTGTTTTGTCAGCGTTTTCAGAGTAGAATTCTGGGTATTTATTTTGACTTTTTCTTCTCTAAGGTTTATTATTTTGGGTATTGTAAATGTATTCATGCACATTCATTGTGGATTCCCTGAAACTCAACTGGCTGTGGGGTCCCTAGACAGGCTTGGGGGAAGCCCTGGTTTAGAAGATTTGAGCAGCCAGTAAGGGATTTTAAGTGAACCCACTAAATGTGTGCTCATGTCTCAAATTTTTCCACAATCTTATTTCTTCTTTTAAAAAAATCCAACAAAGTAATTGGGTAGAAGTGATACCTTACTACAATTGAATGTTTAAAGATGCAAGTTTTCAGGGCTGCTAAAATCCCCAAACCCTGCATCTTTAAATGAATGCTAGATTTGTTTTATGTAATTTTTTTTTAATTTAAATTTTATTATTTTCAATTCAAATAGTAAGAGAATAACATCTTACAACAGTAAATAGAATGATGAAATACAGAAAAAAAGAGAAGTTTATCTTGTAATAACATAGCACTATACAAGTACATATATATCATAATAATTAACCATCTTTTTCATCATTCTCCAAAGGAAATACAAAATAGAAGGGCCAGTAACCTAGGGGAGAAATAAAGGAAATATCACATTACATCTGCTATTTGGCTTAACGGTGACAGTAGACCTTATTACTGATCATTTCTGGGATTGATGTAATCCAGGAGAAGATACTAAATTTCCACTCCTGGAGTTTAAGAAGGACTTTAACTGCTCAGGGAAAAAGAAAATAAAGCACTCATTTTGACCTCTAATTACACACTTACAGGGGTATCTAAGTGTAAAAGAATGCCCCAAAGTAATTACTTGCGCTCTTAAAGAAAGGAAATCTCGCCTTCTAACTTGTGTCGTCCTAGCAGAATCAGGAAAAATACATATAGTTTGACCATAGAATAGTGAGGATATATTTTTAAAATATCTCCTCATTGTATCATTCAGCTCACTCTGCATTATATAAGAAATTAGCAAAGTAGACCTCACAATAACCACATCGGAAGAATCCTCAAGAAATTGTGTGAGGTTTTCAATGCCTTCTGCTTGAACTCCTCGAGGAGTTTCTCTGCTAGGGTTAGAAAGGAAATAGGCTTTGTTTATCACTGGGGTTTTCTCTAGCTCAAAACCCAAATTCTGATGAAAATAATTTTTCAACATCGTGTGTATTCCTTCACCAATTATCCTGGGAAAATTAACAAACCTCAGGTTCAAATGTCTGGTTTGATTTTCTAAATATTCCAGTCTCCGGGAACACGATCCGAAGTCCTTTATAAGTTTATAATTATTTGCCTGGGTTTGTGCCAGCGTCTGTTGAGTTGCTGATAATTGTGTTCTTAGTTCTTGAAACTGAGTTTCAAAAACTACATTTTGAGCACTCACTTTGGTGTTTAATTTTCCTAATTCTCCCTGGCATGCCCTCGATGAGCTTCCGAAGCTCACTATCAAATCCCACAACGCCTCTAATGTTATTATAGCCGGCTTGGGTGGGGGTTGAAAACACTCACCACTCGCTCCAGCTTGTGGCTCCTTCAAATCCAGCGTTTCAGCCAAGGATCATCTTGCCAACTCCTCTGCTTCATTGCCAGGAACAGAAAAAATTGGCGAGGAAATAGCCTGAAAAGGCAAAAAAGTCACTGGTAATCCAGGAGGGGAATGGCTGCTTGGCTGTACTCCTCCATTCTGACCCCCCCCCCCCCCCCCCGTCGCAGTCGCTCTGGTGATGACATCATCGAGGGTTGCAAGCTCCAAGGGAGGAACGCTGGTAATCAGGGCTACGGGAGACGCTGATCTGGGGGACTCAGCGTGGTTTCCCCTGGCGACTGCGGCGCTCCCTCACCGCCAGCCGCAGTGGGGAGAGTTACCCCTTGGGTCGCTGTCCCAACAGCAAATGCAGAAATTAATCGCTGGTCTGCAGGCAAGGATCCGTCTGGGGGGAAGACTTGGACCCATCCTTTCCTCTTAGAGGGCATTTTTCCAGGTAATAATCAACCGAAACTCAGAGTAGCGTTGCCCTGCTGCTGCTCACGCTGCCATCTTGGCCATTCAAATGCTAGATCTATAAAAAGGTATCACCTCTACTCAAATACTTTTTTGTTATTAACTAATTATATTTTTGATGGACTAACATGGTAATATTCCCTTTTTACTTTCTCCTGGACTAAAGCAATGGAAGTTTGCTGGCTACTCAGTTCAGAAAATAGACAATGGTGCTTAAAGGAAGAATTTAAGCCCTTAACATTAAGAGAGAGAAAATTCAGTGTTACCATTTAAAGGTAATAAGTAATATGAAGCATAAGACATCTGCAGCATAATGAAAGCCATGAGAAATACAGCCAGTAGTCACCTGAGAATAATCACCATAAAGTAGATAGAAGTGCCATAATATAACATTTTTAAGATACCCCATTCCCTATTCCCTCCCCCTCCCCACCCGCTTTACCTTGTCCCCCACAAATTGGACCTCTTCAAGTGCCCAATCTGCTGCAGTATAGGAGGAATTTGTCATCTCAGTGTGTCCTTGTCCTGCCATCCAACAAATTAGTACTGATATTATGGACTAGTATAACTGAAGATCTCCCTTAAAACAGTATAAGTATGAATAGATAACTATAACCATCCGTAGAATATAGGATAACCTGAAAGTGCCCTTCTGTGAATGTAAATAAAACCAATAGTTAAATCCAAGGCACAACAAATGTAAAATCTCTAAACTGTTAACTTGTGTATACCACCCTCGTGTGGAAAGCGGAACAGAAAACTATGATTATAGAACCTCATGTAGTGTCCCGAGGGGAGATAGGATTGTCCATGTTGCGTCACAGTCTTTTATCCCCTTTATTCACCCGCTGCCATCGTGGAAATTCCTCTCTAGGGCTGTTGGGTTTGGTTGCCATCTGTATATTTTCAAAACTGGAGTACCCAGCCGCTTGAAGTACTCGCAACATTTCTAATAAAGTTTTTATGCGGTGATTCTCTCCCTTCAGCGAGAAGCTCATCCCAAAAGGGAAGCGCCAACGATGTCTCGTGTTTTCTGTTCGCAGCAGATCCGTGACTGGTTTTAATTCCTGTCTTCGTCTGATGGTTATCGGGGAGAGGTCAGCAAAAATCATTATGGCATTTCCTTGCCAGTTCCACTTGGCTTGCATCCTAGCGACCGCTGTGATCTTGTCCTTCAGTATGAAATTGTGAAAACAGGCGATAATGTCTTTGGGTTTGTTATTCAATCTGGGACCCAGTACCCTATGTGCTCTATCGATTTTAACCTCCACTCCTGGGTTTGGTGTTGTTGGGGTCGTGTCAGAGGCCAGCAGCATGGCGCTGATTTGAATCACCACCGCAGTACAGTCCTGGTTGTCAGGCGTCTCCGGCATGCCACGAAAGCGTAAGTTTTGTCGCCTAGAGCGATTCTCCAGGTCTTCCATCTTCTCGTTAATCCGCTCTATTTCCGATTGTAGGGCTGCCTTTTGTTCGCGGCTTGTTTTAATATTTTCTCTGTTGGCATCCACCCTGGTTTCCATCTCAAAAATGCGGTGGCCATTTTCAGCAATGTCTCCTTTAAGTTCCTCGATCGAATTCATAATGTCTTGTGAGTTACTTGTGATTTCTTTTTTGAGTTCAGCAAACCATGTTTTCATTTCATATCTGGTCGGTAGATATCCTTCTTCCATCAACAAAGTTTCAGCGGCATCAGCTGTTTCTAGCGGGACTTGCTCAGGGTCCACCATGTCAGTAGCGAGGAGTCCTCCTTCTCCACCCAGTTTATGATAGGAATATTTCCTAAAATCTACTTGCTTTCGTCTCGTGGATATCGGCGATGTTAGCTTTTGTAGTCTGATACTTTAGGGTGAAATTTGAAGCACGGATGGATTAGATTTGCGGAGATTGTAGTTGTTGTTGGAGGAGCCTCTGTTTTAGGCTGCCATCCACCGAGGTGACGTCACTTCCTCTAAAACCCAATTTTAAGCTTGTAAATCCTTTTGAAAATTACCCCCAAATTACTTTCTTCTTCAAGTATGGTATTTTGTGTTCTGCCAATTGCTGTGGAGTATAAACACTGCAGATCATTTAGAGTATGTTTATGTTTATTAAGATTTATAAATCACCTATACACAGTGGACTAGGCAATGTACATTTTCAACACGCATTAAAAAAGTAAACAAGCATGTATCACCAAAGAAAATTCTTCAACAGCAATATATTCTGACAAGACTTAACTGAACTCCTTTATCAGTCATTCTTAAATGGGAAAAGAAAAGTGCCATTTTGAATGATTTAGTTCAATTCAATAATCATAGCCCTTCCAGTAACAAGTTCCAGAAGGCAGGTGCTGCTGTGCAAAAAAAGCAGTCTCTCGTTTCAGCATGCCTTGCCTGCCTAGTTGATAGAACATTAAGGAGTCCTCACTGCTGAGATCTTAGTGCTCAGGGGTCAGGGGCTGGTAGAGCCATATGAGCGCAATAGCCCAAAGTCATTCATTTGAAGAAATGAATTTATGAACAGTTACTCTAATCTTGTATTGAACCCGCTGGGTGACGGGAAGCCAGCATAGGTCCATCAACACTGGAGAGATGAGTTCATTACACCGCTTACCTGAGATGTGCCTGGCAGCAGAATTTAATAACAGCTATAGTGGCTTTAATGTTGCCGCAGGCAAGCCAATGTGAATAGCATGACAAAAATCCACCACAGGATGGAGGCTTGGACACAGTATGAAAATCAGCCTCTTACAGTACATTTTTTTTAACCCAAAAGTCCCCTCAGTTTAAAAAAGCCAACTCTGATGACAGAATTGACATGATCACAAAAAGAAAGGCATGAATCAATCCAGATATCCAGGATTTTTATACATGAACAGACTGGGAAGGATAGATTCTTGATGTTAACTGGTGGATAAACTGATTTTATATTGGATGTCCTTCTTTGTATTAACATATATCTGTTTTGGCCATATTCAAAGCAAGCTTGTTGTGAAATAACCACTTTTTAATGGTAGATATACAGATTTCCAACAGCTTACTTGTTTCTGACTAGGTCGATTGAACGCAGATGAAAAACTGTATATCATCAGTGTATATTTTATAGCTATTACATAGGCTGCTAAGATTTTGCATATAGGAGCCATGCAAACGTTAAAAAGTAAGGATGAGAAAATGGATCCTTGAGGAACTCCCACTGAGATTGGGGACCACTCTGTGATCTATCATTACCACCCCTGACCTGCATGGAATGTTTAGACAGATATGACTTAAATCAAAATAATCCTGTACCAGAAATTCCACACTCCGGAAGTCTATTTAATAAAATTTGGTGATCCACCATGTCAGAGGTGGAAGAAATATTAAGAGATACAAATACATAAATATGCTCAGCAACTAGTCCTGTCCTGAGAGAGGCCAATAATGAAGTCATGAGGATTTCAGAACTCACTGATTTCCTGAACCCAAATTGATGTGGGTCCTGGATTTTGTTGTTTTCAGTTAATTTGTTAGTTGTTTCAATACACATGATTCAATTTAGTAGTGCAATGTCAGGAAGGAACTGGAATTTCAAAGTGCAACTGAAATTAGAACTGTGTCCTTCGTCCAGGGGTTCCCAATACAGTTCATTAGCCAGTTTGGTTTTCAGGATATTTACAATGAATATGCATGAGATGGATTAGTATATGCTACCTCTATTGTTTGTAGATCTACCTCATATATATTCATTGTAGATATCCTGAAAACTAGACTGATAAGCTAGGAAGTACTTGAGGATCAAGTTGAGAATCATTGCTTTATTCTGTCCTGAAACTGGTGTTATTTTGTTTGACTAGTAAAGACAGCAAGATGCTTGTGACCTTCTAGTAAGCACTAAATAAAGATCCATGTAGTCCTTGACTGTGTAATCAGGCTGAGGTAGGAATTTAATAGCACACACAAGCAAATAATGTGCAGAGTTCTTCTTGTCACATTCCAGAGTAAGAATGAACAAGTGCAGTAACAAATCAAGCAGATTCCTGGCATGGGCCTTCAGAAAGGTGGAGAGAGAGAGAGATTTAGATTTATGTAAAAAAAACTGATGACCCAAGAAGTGGTAAGTCATTCAGTCCTCAGGACATCAATAAGGTTTTTTTCTACCCATTATCAAGATGTATGCATCTTTCTGGATTTGGTTTCCAGGCAGGTCTTGAGAGTTATATTGATAATGGCTTATTTTGCTGAGGGAGATATCACAATATTGGAACCACTTATCTCCTTAAGAGAGATAAAAATCTTACTTTCCTTTCAAAATCTGGGAGAACTCTGTAAGTAGAAAGGTACGGTTCCCTTAAAAAAATTAGTAATCCAATTTCCTTATGAGTTACATAATGAGTATTCAAGACTTTATGGGCTAAATTTTCAAAATCTTACTCAGGACTTACACATGTAAATAAAGGACTTATGCACAAAAATTCCAAGTAATGCACATGGTATATTTTCAAAAGTAGCATTTAGTGCATCTGAATGTGTTATATGCATAAATTTAGACAAGTAGGCATGATGTAGGTTTTGTTCTCAATACAGACATTTAGATGGAATGTTCAAAATGTTATGTATTAATGTTATGTGCATAAACCTGTGCTAAGTTTTAAAATGTAACACAGAGAGGCAAGACTCCCACTTCACTCCACAGTCCCCCCCCCCCCCCCCCCCCGCCACAAATGACAATACAGCTTTTCTTTGGTCAACAAAAAGGCCACAGTTTATTTTCATCACCTAACCCAAGCCCATCAATCTTAATACAACAATCATAGGCAAAAACCTCCCCTCGTCTTACTCCGCCTCTTCCCAGCGTAGGTAAGTGTACGGCCTTGAGCATCGGCCCCCTCTTGCTCATTGGCCATCTCATGTAGCGGCCCCCAAACTACTCAAGATTCCCCCCCCCCCCCCCAAATGCCTCTTTACAATACAATAATAACACTTAACAACATTGGGCTTGGGTTTACAGCCACCAAACAAGGACAACCTTAGTTGCCCTTGTTCCCCCCACTGCGGCCTCCTAGGATTTGTGGATCAGCTGCTCCAATCCTTCCTGCATGGCATTGTTAAATAAATCTATACCCACATCGGAAAGGTGTACCCCCGTCATTTCTGAAGAGGCTTGCTGACACATCCCACGACCAGTCATGCCTCACCCAAAAACCCCCTTGCTGTGAAACCCATTTTCCTATCTGTTTGTTCAGTTTCTTAACCCCTTTTTTGCATAAAGGCTCACTCTTATGATGCAACCGCACTATTATATCGGACCATTCGATCCGCGTGTCGGGCATCCCATTCATGATGGACACAAAGTCCTTTCTAACCCTCGCGACCAACTCCCTGCAGGAACAACCCCCTGCCTATGTCATTGCCCCCAAGATGAATGAGGAGAATTTGTGGAACACCCCATTCCAGGACCCACTCTTGCAAGAAAGATATTAAGTCCACCCTCTTTATGCCCCTAATGCTAAACCACTTGATTGTCCATCGCATGGCATCCAAGGTCAGGTGCTCCCCGTAAGGTCTCCTCTCTGCCCTATGCTGAGCCCAGTGAACAAAGGAATGGCCCATGATCCAAGCACATTCCCGAACACCGGAGCCCCCCCTCGATTCTGTAAGAGAAGCAAAAAACATTAACATCCCTATCAAATACTCCTCCTCCCGCCAACTCTCAATATCTCACATACGAAACAAAGGCTTTAGATCTCCACCAACCTATAGATCTGATCACCTGTTCGGACAACCCCAGTTCTGCAGCTGAAGTAGCCGCCCCTATGCGAAAAGAATGGGAAGTATAATGCTCCGCATTCCATCCTAGACCCTGTACCACACTCTTCAGTACTTGCGAAAATTAGAAAACAGTTAACAGAGCTCCATTGGCATACACCAAAAGAGAGCCTGGAGCATCCGACCTCACTTTAACAAAAGCCTGAACGGCGCGCACTGGACACACCAAAGCATCTTGAGCTGGGACCAAAGTGAGAAAATGACCTCTTCCTTGTTGGTTCACCTTCGAGTAATGTATGCACAATGTAATTGCAATGCTGTACACCCACAAGTGACTAGCCCTTAGGCCTGTACCATATATATTTGCCCTAGAGCTCGCCCCCAATTCGCTCACTCTCAGAGCTCCAAAAAACGCCAGAACAAAAGCCGCCCTGAATAGTGACACCTCATACCTGGACCAACAAAAACCTGCCCTAACTGCCCAACGATCAATAGCAAATCTGTATACCTGATGGGCAGCCATTTAACAATCACTCTCCCTCTATCTCTACGCCAACCTACCAACACTCTCTTCATCACAAAACTGACTGCAGGGTTGCCCCATCCTCTTAACCTTTGAAAAAAGGAAAACCCCACAATCTGAGAGCGTACAGACAGCAAGGCATACCCGTTACTCCTTGCCCACAGGATGAGTTGAACCATGTTGGCATCTCCAACCGGGCCACCCCGCTAACTGGCAGCCAGTAAATATCTCATCACCACACCACAGCCCCCCACATAAGATGTCCAAGTTGCCGGGCTAAGGATTTCCTAATCAACATCCAAGCATCCGCAAGCCCAACTGCCATAGGTGCACCGGGAAAGGCTCTCCCTTCAAATTTGCTTGTGGCGCCAGCTCTCTGAAGACCTACCACTTGAAACAAGAAAGGGCATCAGCAATCAGATTTTGCGCTCCCGGCACATACCTAGCCCTAATGTTAACATTCCATTTCAAACAAAGGAATACGAGTTCACGCAGTAAAGCTAACACCAGGATACACTTGGCTGACTGCTTATTGATAACCTGAACTACTCCTAAGTTATCGCACCAGAACACCACATGTTTATTCGTGAGCTTATCGCCCCAATTGAATAATGCCACCACTATGGGAAAAAGTTTCAAAAAAGTAATGTTCTTAGTGTGACCGGCAGCTACCCAGTCCTCCGTGCACCATTGGCCTTGGAAGTACACCCCAAAACCACAAGCCCCCGCTGCGTCCGAAAAAAGCTCTAAATCGTGATTCGTTACCTTGTCCTCCTGCATTATACACACCCCGTTGAAAGACTCCAAGAAAGCCTCCCATACCCCTAACTCATCCTTCATCCTGCACGTTACTCGAATAAAGTGATGACCTGCCCTAACCCCACCAGTCAATATCAACAAAAGAGTCCTCACCCCTATAGTGTCTGGCATCGGTTCTATTTTAGAACCGTTGGCCAAATACTTAGATAATATATTGCAACCGAAGTTGCAGTCTATACCGTCTTATATCAAAGATTCAATAGACTTTCTCAACCATATAGATCAGCTTTCATCTTTTTCAGAAGAGATCCTGCTATCAACAGCGGATATTACAGCACTTTACACAAATGTACCACAAGATGCAGCGTTAGATATGGTTGAAACAGTGTTGTCTACTATGGGGTTTTCAGATAGGAAATTGGCTTTTTTGTTGAAAATGACAGAATTGGTGTTAACTTGTAATTTTTTCTCTTATAAACATCAACTTTTTTTACAAATATCAGGGATTCCAATGGGATCCCCGATTGCACCCACAGTCGCGTGTTTATATGTAGCTGATTTTGAAAGTAAAATGGTATGTGTCTCTCCATGGTGGGATAAAGTGGTGTGGTGGGTCAGATATATCGATGATATCTTTTTAATTTGGAGGGGTACTATGGACGAATTGATGATTTTCTGGCAGGAGATTAATGGAGCGAATCCACACTTGAAATTTACTTTTGACATTAGTTCTCGGTTATTGCCTTTTCTGGATATGAAAGTCTACATTGTGGGAAATAGGTTGGCCACTACAATATATAAAAAACCTACAGATAAGAACAATTTGTTACATTCTGATAGTTATCATTCGAGACAATTAAAAAATAACATCCCTACAGGACAATTCTTGAGATACAGACGACTTTGTTCGTCTGTTGAAGATTTTAAAAAACAATCTTCAGGTTTGAGTGATAAATTCTTGGCGCGGGGTTACTCCAAATCAGTGATCCGAAAAGCTTATAAAAGAGCATTGTACTCGAACAGAGACAATTTATTAATTAAAGCTCATAAAGAATCTCCATCTCGTACCATTTGTTCGATTCCATTTTCGTCTAAATCTTCCAAAATTAGAGATGTAATTACAAATCATTGGAATGTGTTGGCTCCTTTAAGTATTTTTGAAGATAGTCCAATTTTTGCTGTCAAAAAACGTAGGAATTTATGGGACAATCTTAAGACTCGATATAATGTCCTTGAAAGTAATATTTACATGACGGGACAGACGAAGTGTGGGCGGTGTTCAGTGTGCTCTCAGGTCTTAGAGATACAACAGTTTTGTCATCCGAATTTAAAACGGCCATATATTCTCCCAGATACATTTACCTGTGAATCAGCAGGAGTAGTTTATGCAATTTTGTGTCCCTGCTCTCTGATTTATATAGGACAAACCACGCGCTCTGTGAAATTTCGTATCATTGAACACAAGAGCAGGATTAAAATGGAAAAAATAAACGCTCCTTTGGTGAAACACTGGTTAGATGCCAATCATGAGATTGATGAATTACGATTCTTTGTTATTAAAAGAATAACGCTACAGCAGGGAGGTGATTTATCCGCTGTCTTGAGAAGAGTAGAGCAAAGATTCATTTTTGATTGGCAGACAAGTGGACCTTATGGACTTAATGGGCCAATTGAATGGCAAGCCTTTCTGTGAGGATTAATGATCGCCACTATGGTGGATATGGAGAGTGGTTGGACATGAGTTAATGTTTAAGCCTATGAGTAAACCTCACGACCAGTTGAGGATTTAATGAGTGACACTATATAAGCCTAGGTTTGGGCGTATGGCTTTACTGCTTGTCGTTTAGACGTGATGACATCAGTTCCGGAGGAAATGTGAGTATGGAGGAGATTAAACGTTGTAGCCAGAGATGGTCCGAGCTGCTGGTATTATATTTATGTCTTTCGCTATGTTTTGGTTACAGGGTTGGTCCCTGGAATTAGCGGAAGCATGTTGGATTGAGAAATGGTTTTCTTATATACTTGAAGATTTGAATGATATATAAAGCTCTGACATTCGGCAACGGATGTTGCACATCTTAATCAGCAGAGAATTATAAGCGCTTTTGCACAGGTAGATCCTTTCTATACAATTTTTTGGGTAAGTAAGCGGATTTTAGGGGTAAGAATGGTGGATTGTCATTATTATGTATATATGTATTTAATACAGATCGAATTTGAGATGACAGTGACGATAATATCCCTGATGAAGCCCGGATGAAGCGGGCGAAACAAGGGCTCCTTGTCGGGCAGGTCCAATGGACGTTGTCACCGGTTTGATAAGAAGAGTATAGTGTGTAATGCGGGAACATGAGAACATCGGGTTCCAATACACACAGTGGTTTTGTCGCAGCATTATTGTGATGTATTATTAAATGTTATTTAAACTAAAAGAGTAAAAGATTGTAAGATACATATCAGTGTTACACATTGGTGCTGGGATTTTTATATAATATATTTGTTGGTTTTATTAAAAGAAGGGGGTTGATGAGAATTGTGATATGTTTGTTTGTGGTATGGATGAATGAGTGTGTTAGTTTAGGAATTATTGTCTAGACAGGATCTATTTTATGCGTTTTCATGAATAAATTGGATTTTTGAAATTACATTTTGTAAATGGGTGAGGACTCTTTTTGTTGATATTGACTATTTGGTAGAAGAGTACCATAGTATAAAAAATTTACCCTCAGTGTAGTGTACCTAACCCCACCAGTAGCAGCAGAAAGCCTTCAAATAAAAGCTCGACCCATCTGAATCACCCAACAAGCAAAATTAAGAGAACCTATTAATGACTGCATCTGTCGTAAAGTGACTTTCGTCACCTTCTGCACTACCTGCACTAAATCTCTTAACTTATCCACTTTATCCTAAGGCAGACGCAATACCATGGCCATGGAATCCAACTCAATACCTAGAAAAGTGAGCTGCGTAACCGGTCCTTCCATCTTGTCTTGAGCTATGGGCACCCCGAAAGTGCAAGCCACTTGCAAAAAACCCACCAGCTGTAACTGACACGAACCCGATTGACTCGTCCCTACAAACAGAAAATCATCCAAATAGTGCAACATACTATCACAGCCTGTATACTGCACCGCTACCCTCTGCAGAAAAGTACTAAAAGCTTAAAAAAAAGGCGCAAGACACCACGCATCCCATAGGCAGACAACTGTCCTTCGAAACGAAAACCGAATAAGTGAAAGCTAGCGGGATGAATGGGCAGCAGACGAAATGCAGATTCTATGTCCGTCTTAGCCAATAATGCTCCTCTACCGGCTTTACGAACTAATGCTACCGCAGCATCAAAAGAAGCATACCGCACCGAACATACCTGTTTTGGGATGAAATTGTTCACTGATGCGCCTTTCGGATAAGAAAGATTCAAAATCATACGGAACTTACCTGGTACCTTTTTGGGATGACTGCTAATTGAGACAAATGCATGCTGTCGAATGGCAGAGAAGTGAATGGACCTACTACCCTCCCCAACTTTATCTCTGATTGTAATTTAACCTGTGCAATATCCACATGCTGGTATGCTGACCGCACATTCCTCCCACCACAACCCGGACCCATGTACGGTATCAAGAAACCCTCCCTAAAACCCTTGTACAAGAAAAATGCCGCCGCACTGTCTGGATAACACCGTAACCACTTCTTCATCCCCCACAACACAATCTGTGAATCCGCTGTACATAAGAGCACTTCATGACTTACCCCCTTTAAACGGTGCTGCACCTTGGCTCTGGGTGCATTTCGTGGCAGAGTGTGCACCTCCACAAATATAGCAGGCGTGCCGGAACTTGCAATCCGGGAACAGACAAGAGATTTTGTTGAACCGCCAACACACATCGGACCCCCCTGACCCAGCTTTACTCCCAGAGGCGAGCTTCGGGGTACTCCCAACAGCTCGAAAGGAGCCCGTTACACCACCCCCGCTGCCTAGACCAGACACGCTGCCATCCCCCCCAACTCCCGAGCCTGGGGCCCTTGGGAAGGGCAGGCACCTGTTGCATTGCAGGTGGACCCTTGGGCTAAGGTAGGGTTGACACAACCCGTAGGCAAGGACCTGCGGGTCCCTACCGTCAGCAGGTGGAGTGGGCTGAAGCTAGAGGCCGCTGGAGCTTCATCTATACCAGCCCTCGTTCCCCTTGGGTTGAGCCTTTGGGTGCCGGGGCCAGCAGGACTTACGTAGGCCTCGAGGTTAGCTATAGATGAATAGTACTTCAGCCCAGAGAAAGCAGTCTGTAGATGGCGCAGTTCTATCCTAGACTGGATTCGGTAGGGAAGCTCGGGTGCCAAAGGAACAATGGGGAACTGGAGGCACCCAAGCAAAGGAAGGCCTAAGCTTTGGAAGTCCACGTCCAGAGGAGAGGTGTCACTGACAGGCTAGGTTCAGAACCAGTGGTGAGTGGAAGTTGTGGCAAGCAACGTAGAACTCTGGACACAGGAAAGTCTATAGCATAGTCATGCAAAGCAAGGGTCTGGGCACGGAGAAGGCAGGTGTAGTCAAGCAAAGTGATGGTCAGGGCACAGAGAAGGCAGGCATCGTCAGACATAGTGGATGTCTGGGGCTGGAGAGAAGCTGCAGAGTAGTCAGGCGTAGCGGTGGTCAAATCCAGAGAGTCAATCCAACACATAGACGAACAGAAACTAGGAGAACAGGAACCGGGAACCAGGAAGACAGGAACACAACAATGCGATGAATTCAGGAATAGCAACAAGTACGAGGAGACCTGTTGCAAAGGCAATGCTATGGAGCAAGCCTGAGCTTTTATATGCTGAAGAGTCTGACGTCAGCATCCGGGTCTGTGGCCAGGTTCCCGCCATGGGCCCTTTAAAAGAATCAGTGATGCACACACACGCGTTGCCTAGAAAGGGGCGCGGCGCGGCGCTGATGGTGGCATCTCTCTGCGGACCACGCAGAATGGCCCGACAAATAGGGACATCTTGGCTGCCAACACTGGGTAGGGTGGCAGGGTCGGAGGCACCGGAGGTGACCCGAGGTCGGAACTGGCGGCCCACCTCCGCCAGCGAGGAGGAGCCAGCAGCTGGAGTCTGTCTGGAAAGGTGAGAGGACCACACTGCGGGGCTGCCGCGGGCGGCATGCGTAACAGCACCTTTGTTCGTCATTTGCATTAACCACAGTTGGATGTCTTGGGAACCCCATAACATAAAACGATTCCCCGCCATTTTGTCTCTAAACTTTTCGTCATAGTTGAGCCAAGCCCAACTTTCGTAGTCCTTAAAGGCACCCAATATGCTATCCACATATGCCAATAAGGAACCATACTGGGACGGATCAAAATGCCCCACCACGCTTGCTAGCCGTAAAAAACCGCGTATCCAGTTAACTATTTTCTTAGAAACTTTAGGACCAGATGCCTTGTTACCCTTCGTTCTATCACTCTTTTTACTTTTCTTACTACCTCTTCTGCCCTCTAACAACTTAAATATATTGACATATTTGTGCTTACGAATATGCCTCCTTAGTCGTCTGGGAACGCCTTCCCACAACTCTGACAGAGAAGCTAGAGCTGGGTGTCCCGAATCGTGCTTAGGCCCTTCTTCTAAAATCGCATGGTAAACCAGCCCGGACTCCGAAGAGGAGGCTGAAGAACCAGATGAAACACTTAAAGAAGAAGAAAGAGTGGAGGAGTCCCTCCTCTTTCGTTTGCTCTGTCGGTGTGCTCTATTTTTTTGACACACACCCACGCTTACCTGCACACGCACCCGAAACTCCTTCGCCAAAGACCTCTGCTGGATTCGCTAAGGAAGGCAACCTCTACCGTCCCATCCGTCCGCAGCTTGATGGTAATCCCTCTCCCTCCATGCTTCTTGTAGTGACATACCCAGGAACACCTCCTCCGTCAGCTCTGTAAGAAAAGAAATACCTCCTGCCCCCTTGTCCCGTAGCTCCGCTCCCTTAACACTTCGAGCTGACCTCTTCCTGGCTGAAGAGACCGGGGCAGCAGCCACCATCTCCTCACCCCTAACTGCCCCCAATAAACCTGCATGGCCCGCACTAGGGAGCACTGAACTTCCCGAGTACTCATTGCCATACCATAGTGGCCATCCACCGAACCCACCCCAGCCCACCTGGCTCTTGCCCACACTAACTAACGGGGCCCTGTCTCGAACATAGAACCTCAGGGGTCTGAATGCGCCGCAGCACCCCCATCAACGTGGTAAACACTGCATGTGCCAGCTGCTGGATGAAACTACTGCTCACTGGCGCTGGCTACCCTCCGCTGCTTAACCGACCGCGCGTTAGACACTGGGGGGGAGGCAGCAGCTTCGTAACGATCTTACCGCAGGCACAGTTAACCAGGGGCCTCCAGCTCGGAACCTTCACCTGTTCCGAACATGCAGGAGAGGGAGGGCAGGGTGAGGAGGCCGCCCAATGCCCCCCTACCTTTCATCTAGGTAAAGGGGTCTTTCCTTTGCCCCGCGTACTCGATGCCCCATTCCTGGCTCCCAAGCTAGAAACCGCCCACCCTTTTCTAAAGGCTGCCCCTACCTGAGGGAGTGCATCCAGAGGGGTGGGAGGGTGTGAGGAGCGGGAACCAGAAGGGGGACCAATAACAAGAGGGGTGGGTGGGGACCCAAATACCTCCGGAGTAATAAATAACTCCAGTCCCGATGCATTCAGGGAACTCTCCGCCTCATGTCCAGAAGATTTGCTGGGCGGGCCTGAGGCAATAGGATGGGGGGTAGGGGGTTCCACATCCACCGACTCGGGGATGCTCTCGCCCAAGTCGGCTAGAAGAAAGGGAGGGGGGCTGAAATCCTGAGGAGGCAGGGGGAGGGGCAGGGAGAGAAAGACCCGGACTTGCTAGCTAAGAAGGGAGGGCAACAAAGGAGCCATGACTGCCCTGGGGGGGGGGGGGGGGCGGGGAAAGATGCAGCAGCTGCAACACATGGCAAGGAGGCCTGCAAGGGATCATGCTGAATGCTCACCTGAGCCGTCCGTGGGCGCTTGCGGGGCTCGCGATGTTTAATCCACCTACTCCTACCTGCAAGCTTTTATTTTATCTTTTTTTTTTTTAATGACTCTTGCAACCGCAACACCGAAGGAGGGGGCGAACAAAAGAACTGTTAACCGCCGCTGCCTCAGCCGCCATACCGACTGAGGTGCGCGAATGGCAGCCCAACTATCACCCTCTCAGGGCAGTCAATAGCAAGGCAGCATTTCAAACTTGCTGCCTTGCCTTGGCCACCGCCTCCTAGACCCCCTTTGCCCCCCCCCCCCCTCCTCTTCCCTGCCTCGTCTCGCTCCGCTTGCCTCCTGTTACTCTCGGTGGCAAGAGACAGGCCCGTGCCGCCTTAACATAAGAAGGAAGGCATTTTGTTTGGTATTGTTTCTATTATTACTAAGAGTGTTTATTCATTGTTATAGAAATAGACAACAGTGATGACATTGTCAATTTTGTCTTGTTTCAAAATCACATTAAAAAAAAAGAAAAAAACCTACATTTTATAAAAAGTGGTATTTCACATTAGTGCACACTAACGGGGCTTACTGTGCAGTAACTAGATATTATTGCACAGTAACTACTGTTAGTGTGCACTAACTGAAAATGTTACAGATAATTTAAAAAGTGTCAATTGGGGGAGCAGTTTGTTAGCTAAATGTATGGTTTTCCATTCCCATTGGCTGTTTCCTTAGTTACTTGTTTGTTTGCCATGGTTGTCATTTGGTGTTTGTGGGGGGATGGTGAGTTATGACCTGCTAGCGCCTGGTAACAAGTGTAAACAAACAAGTTTAGTTCTAGTCAGCAAAAGCTAAAGTATGTAGTAGGGATGTGAATCGGGCTTCGGACGATTGAAAATATCGTACGATATTTTCAAAATCATCAGAAATCGGGGGCTCCCCCAAAATGATAGGAAAACCTCACGATATTGTTCGTAAGGGTTCTCTTATCGTTTTGGGGGAGGGCGGGAAAAAGGCACACAAAAATAACCCCTAAACTCACCCCGACCCTTTAAAACTAATCCCTTAGCTTCCCCCACCCTCCCGACCCCCCAAAAAACTTTTTACAGGTACCTGGTGGTCCATTGGGGGTCCCGGGAGCGATCTCCCGCTCCCGGGCGTCGGCTGCCACTAATCAAAATGGCGCCGATGGCCCTTTGCCCTTACCATGTGACAGGGTATCCATGCCATTGGCCGGCCCCTGTCAGGGAGCACTGGATGGCCGGCACCATCTTTAAAAATGGGGGGGGGGATGGGTCAGGAGGGTGGGGGAAGCTAAGGGATTAGTTTTAAAGGGTTGGGGTGGGTTTTTTGTTTATTGGCTCGGGCACAGCCGATAAACAAAACTGCGTGACCAGCACACTGAGCATGCCCAGCTTGCTGCTGTCCACATGTCCACGCAACGTCCCCCTTCAGTTTCTTTTTTTCCGCGGTGCAGTTGCCTCGAGGTTTGTGGAGCTCTCAAAATGTTCTTGTTTTCTCGACAAGTATCGGGTTTTTCCCATCTCCTTTGCTGGGATCCCTTTCATGGTCAGTGCCTCCTTGGTCTGGTAGGCTTTGCTGAGAATTTTCACTGTTTTCAGTCGATTCCCAACCCTCACCTCACAGCGACCGCCGGTCATCGACCGCACACCGGGTATTTTTTCAAGGCATTGACCGGTTTTCGTCAGTGCCCGCGGACCATGTCCATCACAGATCCGCATGAGGTTTGCATCCTCTGCCTGGAGGCCTTGCGCAATGTCCGTGGGTGTCGTCTGTGTGACCAAATGACCCCCAAAAGCCATCAGGTGCACCTCAATAAGATGGAGAAACTTTTCAGGGCCCCAAAGTCTGCTCCTTCTACCCCTGTGTCAGAGTCATCAACCCCGAGGGGTCGTGGGGAGCCTCTCGACATGCTCCCCCTCGCTATTCCTCTCGCTAGTACATCAAAGGATCGAGGGAACGCTGATAGATCCTCAATGGTTACCCTGCTTTCCCGGACATTGGGATCCTCTACTTCCTCGGTGCTGGGGAAAGACCGGGTTGAGCACTGAGGGAGGTCCCAAAAACATCACCACCAGTCACCTTCTGCGCATGGCTCTGGTTCAGGTGTGGCATCGGCCATCAGAGGTCCCATCCTCCGATGTCCCAGGTAGCCCCAGGCGTTCCCCACTGATATTGGTGCCAGGCACCATGCCACCTTGGGGACCCGAGGAAGGGCCGGTAATGTCTCATTCCCCTCCCTCAGTCCTGGTAACAAGTGTAAACAAACAAGTTTAGTTCTAGTCAGCATAAGCTAAAGTATGTAATAGGGATGTGAATCGTGCTTCGGACGATTGAAAATATCGTACGATATTTTCAAAATCGTCAGAAGTCGGGGGCTCCTCCAAAACGATAGGAAAACCCCATGATATTGTTCGTGAGGGTTCTCTTATCGTTTTGGGGGAGGGCGGGAAAAACGGCACACAAAAATAACCCCTAAACTCACCCCGACCCTTTAAAACTAATCCCTTAGCTTCCCCCACCCTCCCGACCCCCCAAAAAACTTTTTACAGGTACCTGGTGGTCCAGTGGGGGTCCCGGGAGCGATCTCCCGCTCCCGGGCGTCGGCTGCCACTAATCAAAATGGCGCCGATGGCCCTTTGCCCTTACCATGTGACAGGGTATCCGTGCCATTGGCCGGCCCCTGTCACATGGAGGGAGCACTGGATGGCCGGCACCATCTTTAAAAAGGGGGGGGTCAGGAGGGTGGGGGAAGCTAAGGGATTCGTTTTAAAAGGTTGGGGTGGGTTTTTTGTTTATTGGCTCGGGCGCAGCCGATAAACAAAACCGCGATTGGGCCGGACGAAAAAAAACCCACGATGTGAATCGGAACCGGAATCCGATCCGATTCCGGTTCCGATTCACATCTCTAGTATGTAATGCAAGTGCATATTTTGAATTCACCAATACTTGTGTATTTTAGGAAAGGGAGGCCCTGGCATTTTAGGAAATGCATACTTTAATTCCATAGTTCTGCTTCATTTTTAAGAGGTACATGGAAATTGGTTAAATTATATTTTGAATTGGCCAATTAGATGATTTTTTTCCCTTACTAATTTGACTCAATAGCATATATAATAAGGGTTACTCTGGTTGTGTGCTGCTTTTCATTGTGGAGTTTGAGGAGACAACAGCTCTTTATTCATTTGAGAGTGACTTTCTTGAGATAAATTAATCATCAATCATTGTTAGCTGCAGCTCATCATTGATTTTGATTTAGTGTCAGTCTTGGGAAGTAGCTAGTTACTGGCCAGACACTAAGTAGCAGCAGCCTAGTGTGAAGATTTAGGTGTGTTAATGGTGGTCTCTGCGTGAAAAGACAGCCTTTAAGCAAAAGGCAGCAATAACCTAATTTGAGAAAGGTGGTGCAAAAAAGGGGATGAGTCAGAGAGAAGCTCCCTTAGCTCACCAATAAGCTTCCATTTCCCATAAAAAGAACCAGAGAGGAACAGCATAGGTGAAGAGATGGAGACAAAGGGCACCTGGCTAATAATGGAGTAGAGTGCTGATGAGGATGAAACAGAACCAGATGGCCATTCCCATTTCTAAGTTAATTCTCTTGTCTAGAAACAGCAGGGAAATTTTGGCTACTTCCTTGGGGATTTGGGGAACATGTTTAGGAAGCAGGAGATGGTTGACTTTGAAGCAATATATTAGAACCCACTGCAGAATAATAACCCTGATAGAGCACAACTCATGAGAAACCCAGAGAGGGCCAGCTCTAAAAAGACAAGAAAACAAAACAAAACAGGGAGAAGAAAAAGAGCTTCTTTAAACCACAGGGAACACTAATCAAGCCTTTGGCCAATTTCAAGGAGTGTAGCTTTTGCTTTACTTTGAAGTTTAAAGTTATTGGCTAAAGCAGGGGTCAGGAACCTTTTTGGCTGAGAGAGCCATAAACGCCACATATTTTAAAATGTAATTCCATGAGAGCCATACAATATGTTTAAAACTAAATACAAGTAAATGTGTGCATTTTATGTAAGATCACACTTTTAAAGTACAATAAGTCTCTGAAAATATTACACCAGGCCTTAAGACACCAATACATCTCCTATTAGAAAAATGGACCAAGTCAGGCTGCTATAGAGTCCTACACAGAAACAACACGCCAGCAGAAAACCTCACCTGAATCACGTGCTGTCCCTCACCTAAAATAGAATAAAGAGACCAAAACGCATAACAAGAAGCATGCAGAAAAAACTGAATTGGAAACTGCAACAAGCCAGAGTCTCTGTATGCAGTGTAACAAAGGAAAAAGAAACATCACCCATCCTTATAAAACAAATCAAGAAATATAAAATCATCAGCAGTAAAACTGTACTAACAAAAAGAACATATTTCGAAACAGCTGATGAGTGGAATATCCAATAATTAAAAACTCATATAAAACATTTCCAGACACCAACAAAATATTTCAAAATAGCAGACACAAAGACCCAGTAATGAAAAATAATAAGGATACAAAACTTTTTTTGCTCTGCATACCTGGGAACGTTTGATATCCAGGTGTCCTGAGATTGTTCTGAATTAGCAGGAGGTGGGGTGGTTTGCTTGGAACTTTCTCCTCTCTCAGTCACATACCAGCGCTCTCTCTCACACTGGCTCTCAATGACACACCTATACACACATGCTCTCAGTCACTCACATATACACATGTTTTTTCTCTCTCACTTATATAGGCTCTTAATTACACATTTACACACATGCTGTCTATCTTTTCACGCTTACACACACACACAGGCTTTCAATCACATAAATACATGCTGTCTTTTTCTCTCACACACAGAATCTCATTCACATGCTTACAAACATGTCCTCTCTTTCTCTCATTTACACACAGGCTCTCAATCATATACTCACATGCTCCATCACCTAAACCAGCTCTCAATCACACACAGACACACATGGTCTCTCTCTTACTTATACACACAGGCTCTTAATCATACATACACATGATTTCTCTCACACACAAAGGATCTCAATCATACACACATACTCTTTCACACAAACAGGTTTTCAATCACAAACTTACACATACAGGTTCCCAATGGTAAACTTACATTCATGCGCTCTCTCTCTCTCTCACAGGCAGGCTCTCTTTCACATGTACAGGCTCTCAATCATTCACATACATGCCATCTCACACACACACACACACACACACACACAGCCCCCCCCCCCCCCCGAAGAGGAAGTGAAGAGTATCGGGTGCGTGCGCGGCAAGAAGAGGCCACGCTAGTGCGCTCAGCATCGGCCCGAAGAAAAGAAGACTGCAGCGCGGCTCGGAGGAAAATGAAGAGGTTCAGCCGCGGCCAATGGGACTCCGCCTCCGCGAGGGCTGAAAATGAAGAGGTTAGCGTTGGGAGGAGGCTGCTGCTGCTGCCGCGAGTTCCCGGGGGGGGGGGGAGAGAGAGAGTGAATGAGCGAGCAAGTTCGCTCATTCACTCTCTCTCTCCCCCCCCCCCCCCCCCCCCCGGGAACTCGCGGCAGCAGCAGCCTCCTCCCAACGCTAACCTCTTCATTTTCAGCCCTTGCGGAGGCGGAGTCCCATTGGCCGCGGCTGAACCTCTTCATTTTCCTCCGAGCCGCGCTGCAGTCTTCTTTTCTTTGGGCCGATGCCGAGCGCACTAGCGTGGCCTCTTCTTGCCGCGCACGCACCCGATACTCTTCACTTCCTCTTCCGGGCCGCGGGGGGGGGGGGGGGGGCGGGAAGAAGAGAGAGCTGACTCCAGCTGTCCTGCCGCGTTCCGCCCGGGCTGACAGCATTTTAAGCCCGGGCGGAGGAGGACCGGGGAGCAGCTGGGTCAGCGGGAAAGTGTGGCGACACTTGTCTGCGAGCCAGATGCAGCCCTCAAAAGAGCCATATCTGGCTCGCGAGCCATGGGTTCCCGACCCCTGGGCTAAAGCATGGTTTGAGAGGGAGACAATGTTGCGACTGCGACCTACAGGTCCTGATGCGGGCATGTCCGCTAGCTCATGGGAGAGCGGAAGCCCCTGAACCACTGCACGACTCAGAGAGGAGCCCCGAGCCACACCGTGGAAGGTGAGCACATGCAAGCATGGGTGGAGCAGGAACAAAGCAGAACTGGAACTAAAGCAAGGAACTCAGAACAGGCACCAAGCAGGATCAGCCCACTGCTGGATCCACATGCACCAAGGAGACCCAGCAATGCAATACTGGTCTCAGGAGTAGCCCTCCGGTCACTCAAGCCCTTTTGGACTCGCCACTTGGGAGCAACGAGTGCGTGAGGCCAGACGGAGGCTGAGGGTAGGAACAATACGAAGACTTGGAACTTGGAAGGACTCAGAAGACTCAGATGAAGACTTGGAACTTGGAAAGACGAGGACCAGGATTCAGGTTTCTCAGAAGACTCTGACAAGGATTCAGGTTACTCAGAAGATCTCAGGCAAGGTTTTAGGGCTCAGGTGAAAGTACTGGGTGAGAACTGCATCGCAGCATGCCCTACATAGCCGCCCATGGCTGGTCGCGAATCACGCTGAGCGTGAAGCAGACTCCAGGCGAAGTAGTGGAACTTGAGACTGGAACATGTCGAAGATTCAGTAGAGGCCTGCACCGGAACATGCCCTACACAGCCGCCTGTGGCCGCCTGTGGCTGGTTGCGGACCACGCTGGAGCGGAGCAGGTTATGGCAGAGTCTTGGGCATGGACGGAAGCAGGCAAGGAGCTCCGAAGACCGGGACAAGATTCAGGACTCAGGATTCAAGACTTGGAACTTGGAACTCGGAACATTAAAAACAAGGATCTTCCGGAGACTTGCGCTGCAGACGAGAAGAAGGCCTTGTGCCATGAAGTGCCCTACACAACTCCCCATGGACTGGTCACAGACCACGACAGTGGCACACTAGGAAAGGTGGACACAGGAAACTGGGAACTGTCTGCAGAGGCGAAGATGAAAGCATCAGGACCAAGTCATCAGAAACACGGAACATCTGGAACATCAGGACTCAGGAACGGAAACACAGAACATCAGGACATGGAACAGGTGACGAAGGAGCTCCAACGAAGGACGAGACCAGGAACATCAGGATGAGGAGACCAGGAATACGGAATGAAGAGCCATCTAGACAAGGGAAGACCATGGAGGACCTTGACCCGAAAAGGAACCCAGACAACTGAATTCTGGATCCGAAGGCCCCGAGGAACAGGATCCGAGCCCTTAAATAGGGCTGAAGCAGGAAGTGGAGTGAAGAGGACTTCCGGTGGGGCCGCGGGCATTTCCCACCACTGGCCCTTTAAATAGATTGAAGAGGTGCGTGCCAGCGCCTAGAGAAAGGCCCAGAGAGGAGCAGGACCATGGACAGCGGCATCCCCGCCACGCAGACGGAGGAGCAGGCCCCGATGGTGACACCTGGCCACGAAGAGGAATCAGCGTCAGCAGCAGCTTCCAGCTGCCGAAGGGGTCCCGGTGGCGTCCTCCCTACCGTGAGGGTGGCAACAAGAGCGGTTCCCGTGCTGCGGAAGGGCAGGACCAAAGGCGGCCTCCTGCCGCTAAGGTGGAAGGCAGCGATGGCAGCACTCCAGGCCGCAAAGAACAAGCGATAGCCGCGGCCTTTGGGCCGCGCGAAGATGGTGGTGGTGGTGACCCGCCGTGGAAGGCAGGAGCAGACGTACGGGCGGTAGCCTGGTCCAGAGGCGGCCTAGGCCGCAGGAAGACAAGCAACAGCGGCGACCTGAGGTAAGTGAAGGCCTGCGAGCAGGATGGGTTCCGCGAGCAGGATCGTAACAGACAATCTCAACGTTAGAGGCAGCAGAAAGGCTGAGTTGCATTCACCCAGACATATTAGGCTGAAGTCACCTTAATTGGTGCTGGAGCAGTTTGTATGCGTGTTAATTGATTAATTTGTGCTTTGAAGCCCTAACACTGGAAATGCTGAAGCCATATAGTAAAAATTCAGTACTTTGGAGCCATGATTGATCATCTCCGATCCTATATGCTTTTGGGGAAACTGTGGTGTTTAGAAAACTCTGAATATTTAAGTTTGAAATGTGCTCTGTTACTAATGGACTGTAACTTGTACTGCAAGCCATATAAATTAGAACTCCAGTCTGTAAAGGTTACTTTAGTGTATCACTTGGAAACTCTGGCATGGAGTTCTTTTAGTCTGTGCCGACCAGCCCAGAATAATAGGACTATGAGCAGTACTTTTCTCCTTGTGCTTGAATCTGCTTGGAAGCTTAAAGGTTGAGCTGTCTTAAGCTTTACTACACACCTGTTTCAAACTGTTACTGCTATGCTTGAGTGTTAGCTATTACTGAATAAACAGAATATGGGGAATTGAATTGTGGCTTGGTTTGGAGTCATTACTAAGGACTGGAATGGTGCAAGGATTTGGGAAACAGAGGTAGAACATTACAAGAGTTACCACAAGGGTATGAAAGTCCAGTTCCAGGTTTTGTTTTGAGTTAAAAGGGATATTCCCACGTGGTTGTCAAAGACACAGTGAAGCAGAAAACATTTGAATTCAGTCTTCTGCATAGTGCCTTACTTATTGATTGAGACTGGTGTTAGACTCATGATACAAAGGATTAACCACAGGCTAGGGATGAAAACCCCTTTTCCTTACCATGAGAGGTTTTAAGACTTATGAGCAGGGGAACTTCTGGCAATAGAAAACCCACTTATGTATAGAGGGCATTCCACCCCCTTAAAGTCCTAAAGACCTATAACTTGTTCACTCTAACTGTAGAAATGTTTCTCACAGACACCCTGAGACTATGCCCCACAGCACAAAATGGTGTTAGAAGTAGGATTCAATGCACCACACATGATGCCAGCCCACAGAAGGTTCTGAGACATGAAGACAGCATGAAGAAGTGCACATAACTGGAGAAGGTTTCGATGCAGGCCAAGACAAGGAAAGGACCTGGGAGAGAGCAGCAGTAGCAAACCAGGCCCAACAGAGAGCATTGGAGAGCTTGATATGCCTGTTTATACCAGGATCAAGTAAGCGTACCTAGGGCCACTAGATAGATCATCCGGAAGAAATGTGGTGACTTGGTGGAATGCTGTTTTGTCTCTTTGTGAGTGGCAAGAGGTCCAGTGGTTAGGCTATATACTGTCGATGGGGGAAAATTATAGAATGCTGATGCGCTGGTTTACATTTTTTTTTGGTAAGGTGCTAAATAGAGAGTGGGGCTGGCAGATTTTGGGGAACCAGTCTGCACTCTGATATAGTTTCCCTTTCTTCCTAGTTATCCAGACAGCGAGACAAGTCAGTGAAGGATGGAGCCTCGAATCTGAAGGCAGGAATCCAAAGGACACTGCGCAGCCTACACTGGAACACCAAGGAAAGAAGCATCAAAAGACTTAAAAGAACTAGCAGACATGGACATGTGTAGTTTGAAAATGTGTTGTTATGGGCAACTTAGGAAAATAAGCTGGCAGAAGGCACCCTTTATGAAGAAGTTAATTAGAGCATATCAAGGATGTGAACGAGGGGGTATAAAACCTGTGAGAGAAGCATGGGTAATGTGGAAAAGCATGAGCAAAGGCTTCAGGCACAGTCGGTAGAGGTTTTTTAAATGGGAACCAGGTGAAGGGCTACAAGTTGGGCAACTCACAGTAGAGGCCAAGAAGTCCAGACCTCAAGGTTCTAGCAGTAAGCCCACAGACTGGCTATCAAATGTGAAGATGGCAGGGAAGAACCCGAGAGGGGGAGAAGATGAGTGTTTATTGTGCCAGCAAGTAGGCCATGTTATGGAAGATTGCCCCTTTTGTGAAGACTGAGGCAGGAACCTGGGTTTGTGGGAAATATTATGTTACAGGTTGCCTGACATATGGTCAGTGTTTCATGTTGAGAAACAGTATCCTTAGGACAAAGAGGTACACAAAGAATGGCATGAGATGCAAAGACAGCACAGTCAAGCGCATACAGCTAGAGGAGATTTGTAATTATTTTCTGTTTTGTTGTCACTGTGTGACTGCTTGTGGCCTGTCCTCTTTCCACCGGGGCACACTTGTTGCAGCCACTTATAGTAGGCCGGCACTGTTTGTGTGTGTATGTGCTATATTGCTCTTAGTGCTGCAGAGTGAAGAATAACTCAGCCAATTGTGTGCAATGCTGGAGGTGGATTCACACAGCCAGCCACATACAACAGCCAGTTGATGTATTTCTATAAATTTAAGAGCAGAACTCTATCTGAAATTCTGCATAGCACACATTATAAAACAACCAACTGTAGCTGTGGGGCACATTTGTGGCAGGCTAGCAGTCACGTATAGTCTGTATGTGTGTATGTATCTGCTGTATTGCCCTTGGTGTCTCTCTCTGTCCAGTGTGCCCTGCCCACCCAGTGCTAGTAAATTCATTGTGATTTGCTTGCTGTCATTCATTGACTATCTGGTGGGAGTTTCACACTGTGCTTTGATAGTAGCTATTATTAGCTAATAACTGTTAGCTATAGCTAAGGTGTGTGTTTGTTGTCTGTCATGTGTCTTGCAATCTAGCCAGTTGCCACTGGTCTGTGTCCACTGGCCCACTAACATCAGTGCTAATTTTCATTTCAAAATTATACATTTATTTAAAAGCAGCACCCTTTGTACATCAATACACACATTAACGATTACAGTTGACATTAGTTGCTCTAACTGTGCCTGGCTAGCAGGCAGACAGACAGACAGTGGTAGGTCACTCATCAGTGAATGCCACCACTTACACTGGCTGTGTATGCAGTCAAGCCTTGCTCTTAGTGACTGTGCAGTGCTGTGGCCTACTGACCTCATGAGTGAATACTGCAGAGTTAATTTATCAGTCAATTGTGCGCTGTGGATTTAGACAGCCAGCCACACATACTAGAGCCAATTTATTTCTTTAAATTGAAGTGCAGAACTCTGACTGCATAGCATACATATAAAACAGACAGCTTTAGCTGTGGGGCATTCTTGTTGCAGCCACTTGTAGTGTGTGTGCTGTATTGCCCTTTATTGTGTGGGTTTGTGTGGGTTTTTGTCCTCTGTTGTGGGTCCTGGTCCCAGCTCATGGTGGGTTGACAACTTCACATAAACATTGCTGACAGTCACTTAAAGGCAGAGCAGTGCTGCCATTTTATTTGTATTTCTAAATTAAGTCTAAGCACACAGGGCTGAGAATTCTAGCGGCAGAGGCATTCAGCCACTTACACTCATTGCTGCTTTTGTATCCTCCTATTATCTGACTAAGCATAAGTAATAATGCTGGTCTGGCAGTGACAGTATTGTGAATTGGCCTTAGTGGAAGGAAATATTGTTTAACTGTCACTGATTGTGTCAGTTGTAACTGGAGGAAGTATTACAGACTCACATAACATTTTAATAGTGCTTTTACAGGTTTGCTACTGTAGTGCTACTATCAATAGCTAAGGGTATCACTGTGTGTGTGTTGGTTTCTGCGTGTCCTTGGACCACTGTGGTACTCACTACCAGTTGCCTGGTCAGTGATCTACTGCTCTGAATGTGTCACCTTTTAGTGTGTCTTAGCCTTTATCTGAGGTGTGCTTCTGGTGGTAGGGTAGTTAGTCCATTTTTAATTACAATAAGAGCTTTTGACTCTGCAACTGAGTGTCCACACCTGCAAGAATTGCCTTTGCATACTGTATCAGTAAGTAACTAAGTATTAATCATGCAATTTCCATTCAGAAAACAACATGGTACTACTGGCAGTGGCTGGCAGGTGTCAAAATATGGTAGCAGCAAGAGTACTGGTAGTAGCAGTAGTAAAAAATCAGCAACTTGTAGTAGTGGCATGAGCACCAGGAAGATCATCCTCCAGCCCTTAGCAAGAAAGGGCGATTATTTATTTATCTATCTATTTATTTATTTATTTAAGCTCTTCTATACTGTTGTTAAGCCAGTAGCCATCACAATGGTTCACAACGAGGCACATAAATTAATGTTGCTTAAATGTGTTTTATTTTAACAACTAACAGGTGCCTGTAAGATACGGTACATAGTTTCATAATAAATAATAATTGGTATGTGAGATAGTTTATGCTTAGCTTTATCAGTAACAGTTTTAAAGTATATAAGAGTCTACATGTTATTCCTTACTGTTTGGAAAGTAAAACATACTCAGTTGAGTAGGTGGAGCGTGTTGATGTTCAAACTCATCGCTTTCTACGTGTCCCTGGATTCTATTCTCCATTCTCTATGTGATATGCTTGTTCAAATAGCCATGTTTTTAGGCTTTTTCTGAATAGTTTAATGTCTCTTTGCAGTCTGATTTCAGAGGGCATGGTGTTCCATAATATAGGTCCTGCTAAGGATAGGGCTCTGTCCCTTACTTGGGTTAGTCTTGCTGTTTTGACTGAGGGAGTAGTTAGTAGTGCTTTGTTGCTGATCTCAGGTTCCTGTTGGGGACGCGAACTCGTAGTGCTGTGTTCAGCCAATCTGTTTTTTCGTCATAAATTAATTTATGTATGGTACATAGCGTTTTGTATTTGGGAAGAGTAAGTGTGATGTAGAAGATCAAGGTTTCTTGCAGGCCAAGATCAGGAGCAAGGAAAGAGGAAATTTGAACAACATGAGGTAACAAGGGCGTAGGGTGACTGCTGAAGTTGGTGGTGCACCAGAAAATTTGCTGCTGCTATGTGCCCTAGAACACACTACTTTCTTTTATGCAAAAAGCCTATCAAATTTATACTCACAGCAACCAAGTCCTTAGAGGGAACATTAGCTAATCCCTTAAAATAATCACCTAATCTACTAACAGCAGTTACAATAAAATATGTGAATGAAAAAAAATTTTCTGCAAGAACATTCAAAACCACTTGCTGTATGCAAGTGAAATTAATAAAGAGCAAACTTCTATTTAAAATAGAAATAAGGAAGAGATAACCATAATGCCTTAAAAGCCAGTGATAAGTACCATTATTTTCACAACAAGAATAAAAGTTACACAAGAACTGGACCTTTAAATTAAAGACAGACCCTCACCAAAAACAGAATAAAAATGTGCCAACATAAAATGAACTGGAAACCACAAGCCCAATGGTGTTATGTAGTGCAACAATGAAAAAACAGAAACATCATCATCCTCTCAAAATGATCAAGTAATAAAATTGGAGATATAAAACAGCATTCATAATATTAAAACCATGCTAATAAAAATAATTAATGTCAAAACAGCTGATCAACATCCAATAATTAAAAAAAACTTGCATAAATCTGTTCTAATATTTCCCAAACACCAATAAAATATTTCCAAACACATGATAAATAAAACATCCAATAATTAAAAAATGTTATAAATTTCCCAAAATACCAATAAAATATTTCAAGACATTGGATAAATAAAAAATCCTATAATTAAATAATGTCTAATATTTAAAAGAATATATTTAAAAACAATAGAAACATCAAATTACACCCAATAATTAAAACTAATAAGGATTAAAAAAAAATCTCCTCTCCATATCTGGAATCTTATGATTTCCAGTCACCCTAAGATTATCGTGCATCAGGGGAAGTAGGGCCGCACAAACTACGGTATGTTATCTCTCTCCATCACTCACACACACATTCTAGCACATTTATTCTTTCAGACACTCCCTCTCATATACATGCTTTCACACACAATCCCTCTCACGCACACAGGCTATCTCACATACACACACTGTGAGATCCTATGTGTGTGTGTGTGTGTATCTGTGTCTGTAAGAGCATGTGTGTGTGACACATAGGCTTTCACAGGCATGCTCTCACACACATACATGCACCCTTTCATAGATGCATAATATACACACACAGCCTTTCACACACATAGGCTCTCGTACAGACATATACTCACACCTACAGGTTCTCACACAGTCACACACATGCACACAAACAGGTATACAAGATCTCACACAGACATACGCACACATTTGCACAAAAACAGGCTCACACAGACATGCATGCAGACATGCATACAGGCTCTCACATGTCTCACACAGACATGCATACAGGCTCTCACATATACAGGCTCTCATACAGGCAAACAAGCTCTCATACAGACGTACACACACACGGCTTCCTCTTCACTTTGGATCGTGGCAGGATGGACTCCTCTATGGCCCCGCCAGCCTCCTCTGCACTTCGGGCCATGGCGAGATGGGCACCACCATGGCCCTGCTGGCCTCTTCTTCAGTTCAGGCTTTGGCTGGATAGGCACCACCATGGCCTCACTGGCCTTCTCTTCACTTTGGGCCGTGGCAGGATGGGTACCGCCATGGCCCAGCCAGGCTTCCTGCACTGGAAAGGGGGCAAGCTGTGTGTGCCTGCAGGAAAAGTTGTATACAAGCTCACACTTGCACAGAACTTTACCCGCACACACGTGTGCAGAACTTTTCCTGTGCACGTGTGCAGTTTAGAGGGAACATTAGTAGTGGGCAGCATCACTGATAGTTCTAGGAGGAGAACCAGAGAAGGAGCGATAGCTTCAAAAGTTGGTGGTGCACAGCATACACCATTTTGAAGTTGGTGGTACCTGTGCAACACAGTGCACTATGGATGCTACACCCCTATGAGGTAAAAATCCAATCTGTGTAGTGCACATTATTCTTTGATCAAAGATCAGTGCTAGATAAGGCCTTGCATGTAGATGATGTTGATGATGATGATGAATCTGATGTGGATTTCCAAATGTCATGTGAATTTTCTGCTAGCAAGGTGAAGGAAACTAAGGAAGGGTGTGAAGGTTTAATTGCTAGTCATACTTCAAAGAAGGAGAAAGAGACCACCAGTGGCAATGTACTTGCAGATGGTAGTTAGAGTGCAAAAACCAAGTGCATCACTCCTATGCCATTTGATCATGGGCCAGTGATGTCACTAACTACTCTTACTACTAATACTACTAGTACTAGTATGACTAACGCCCCCACATTAAATAAACAGTATAGGGATACTAGAAATAAATCTCAGATTTGGAATCATTTTCAAGCTCTGGCTATTACAGAGGTTTGCTGAATGTATCCATTATAAAAAGATTGTGAGCAGGGAAAGAATAAATGGACATTTGTCTAACAGAAACATGAAATATCACATGGAAAAGCAACATAGAGCATGTTGCTTGCAGAAAATGCTGGTGCTATCGGGGTTGACCATGTTTCAACTAAAGAAGCAGTGAAGCCACTGGAGGAAAGTAGAGATTGTAATCAATCTTCTAGTCTTACCCCACAGGCCTCCTCATCAGGTACTGCACAGTCCCTTCCACAGCAGCAGCAGCAAGCTACCAAGGAGCAGATGGGGTGGTGTCCCACTGCATTGTCCCAGTGCAGGATGCAGGCAGCATCCAACATGGTTACACAACATAATAGTGAAATGATTGCTTTGGATAATCAGTGTTACATCGGTCGACCACGGGTGCCGTGGCCGACCATACTTACCCGCGTTTGCAGCGGACTGTTAGCCCCGGAGAGGCCGAGAGGCCTTACTCTGAGGCAGAAGTGCTGCTGCTGCTGAAGCCCCACCCCCTGACGTTGCCTAGACGCACGCGGCGACGTCAGCCTTTCCTCCTAAAGGGGCCAGCGTGGGAAATAATGGAGCCAGCCCCGGAAGTTCCTCATTTCGGTGAGGGTATTTAGCCTGCCTTCTATTGCTAACCTGCGAGTTAGCAAGGACAAGATCTGCTCCGGTCTAAGCTACTCTGCCGCTTCCTTGCTGCCACTGGAAGCTCTCTCTGCCCTTCGGGGTATTCTCTCTAACTTGGGTACCCACTTCTTGGGGGCCCTTTGCTTTCTTTCAGGTGCCTTACTGGGATCAGGTACTTGCTCCTCTAGGGCCTGCTCTCCCTGCCTGTTACCATCTACTTCTGCCTGGTTGAATCGTCAACCTTACAGCTACCATCTAGTGAGTAATCTAATTCTCAGTCTGTCTTATCAACAGCTCTGCCGTGCTGGGAACCTACACCTGGATCTCCCTATATCATCTCGATGAGACGGGTCCCCTCTGCCGAGGGTCCCTGGACTGCTACTTCTGGATCACCTCACTACTGCCACCTCTGGTGGTATACATCAGATGTACAATAAAAGACAAAACTCTGTGTTTGTGCGACCCGAGTCTAGCCCAGTACTGTGGCTCCCCACAGGGCTTCCCCCCGTGGGCGTGGTCATCTCCCACAGTACCCAAGAATCCACTCAAACACCTCAAAATCATAACAGATTGCTAACTCCATGGATTCGACTCAGACTTCCGCTCTTCAGGCCATTCCTGGCCTGGTACAGAAGAGTCAAGAACAACAAAGGTTCCTGAAAGCATTATCTACCTCTGTGGATCGTCTAAATGCTCAATTGGATTCGCAAGCTGAAGAATTGAAAGTGCTCCAGTCACTCCCGGGTCTCCTTCAGAGGTTCCAAAGCCTCCAGACTTCTGTAGAATTAGTAATGGCAGATGTCCATCGGCTGACTCTCCGCCAGGATCTTCTTCAGAAGTTAGACCTAACTTCTCCCACATTAGCTGCTTCACCAGTGGCCTCAGGAACCCATCAAACAGCGATTTCATTACCTAATTCCCCCCCCCCCCCCCCCCCCCAGTTATTCTGGGGATTCTAAGCGCTGCCGGGGTTTCTTAAACCAGTGCCATATGCATTTTACTCTACAACCATTGCTGTTTCCGAATGATTTGATTAAGACGACTTTTATCCTCTCCCTGTTGGATGGTAAAGCCCTGGCTTAGGCCTCAACCTTGTGGGAGCAGTCCGATCTTCTGCTATCCGATCTGCCTCAGTTTGTTTCCACCTTCAAACAAGTGTTCGAGGAGCCCGGCAGACTGCCAGCTATGGGTGCGGACCTCCTTCGTTTTCAACAGGGCTCTCGATCCCTAAGTGAATATGCTATAAAATTCCACACGATGGCTACAGAATTAAACTGGCAGGGGAGCAGTTTAAATACCATATTTTTGGAAGGCTTATCCCCATAAATTAAGGATGAACTAGTGGCACGGGACCTTCCCGCTACTTGGAGGGACTTATTAACCTCACAGGAAGGATCGACCGGAGGTTACAGGAATGAGCCCGGGAGGCTCATAAAGGGCGACGAGGGTATTTTTTGGACTCACTCTTCCGCCCTGAGGAGCCTTCATGTCCTACTGAAGAACCGATGCAACTGAGTCGGACCCAAATTTCAGCGGCCATGACCGCACCCTACATTCAAGCCTTCTATTGCTAACCTGCGAGTTAGCAAGGACTAGATCTGCTCCGGTCTAAACTACTCTGCCGCTTCCTTGCTGCCGCTGGAAGCTCTCTCTGCCCTTCGGGGTATTCTCTCTAACCTGGGTACCCGCTCCTCGGGGGCCCTTTGCTTTCTTTCAGGTGCCTTACTGGGATCAGCTACTCTCCCCTCGAGGGCCTGCTCTCCCTGCCTCGGTGCCTGTTACCATCTACTTCTGCCTGGTGGAATTGTCAACCTTACAGCTACCATCTAGTGAGTAGCTGTAAGGCTAATTCTCAGTCTGTCTCATCTACAGCTCTGCTGTGCTGGGAACCTACACCTGGATTTCCCTATACCATCTCGGTGAGACGGGTCCCCTCTACCGAGGGTCCCTGGACTGCTACCTCTGGATCACCTCACTACTGCCACCTCTGGTGGTATACATCAGCTGTACAATAAAAGACAAAACTCTGTGTTTGTGCATCCCAAGTCTAGCCCAGTACTGTGGCTCCCCACGGGGCTTCTCCCCATGGGTGTGGTCATCTCCCACAGTACCCAAGAATCCACTCAAACACCTCAAAACCATAATAATCAGCAGCTGCAAGTGGTAAAGAATGTTGGGATTAAGTGGCTGATCCATTTTTTTGCCCCTATTTTAAAGTTTAATCAAGAAGTATATTTAGTAGTTGTGTGATTCTTATGCTGTACACACAGTACCGTGCTCAAATGTGGACTGTGCTGGCAAAGGGGAAGAGCATCCATCTCATCACTTATATTTGTCTAGTACGAATGCAGTGTATGTGTATTTGTCCCTAACAGCACATTGGTGGCAGCTGGATGAGGCATTAGCTGAAAGCAAGTCTAAAAAGGGTTCACCACCAGAAGGATACCAGTGGGCTTTACTGCATACTCAAGTATTACACAAGAGCCATGCCTCAGAAAATATCTTGGAGGTAATCCAGGGGATGATGGAAGGATAGAATGGGCTTCTTAGAACCAGTGAAATGAATTTGAATGGATATTTCATTACTGACAATGGTACCAATATTTCTAAGACTCTGGCTAATGGTCTCTTCAAGGGCATATGATGCTTCACATATACACTGCACCTGGTAGTATGAGATGCTTTGGAGCTTGGTGGCAAGGAAGATATCAGCCAAGTCTTGAAGTGTTTGATTAAGAAGTGTCGTAAAATAGCCAGGCTTTTTAATCAGAGTATGAAAAGTGGGAAGCTGCTCAGAGAGAGGCAAGTAGCAGTTGGGGGCAACTATGCACAACCTTGTCTAGGTTGTAGCTGCAAGTTGGAATTCCAATTATCTTATGATGCAGAGGTTGTCTGAACAGCAGATACCTCTATAATTTGGCACTGACTTCTGAAATTGGATTGGAATGTCCTCCTGGATGTCAGGACTGGACACACATTGCACAGATGTTGCATGTACTCAAGCCTTTCAAGGAATATACTAATGCACTGATTTTAGCTATGGCCACTTTGGGTGGCATCATCCTGTTGTAAGCTATATGGAGCAGGTATTAGAGGAATTTCTGCATCAGTCAGATTTGTCAAAGGAAGTGTTGGTGCTTCTTAAATGTTTAAAGGAGCAAATTGTAAAAAGATTGAAACCTATCACCCAGCAGGATTGCTATATGTTAGCCACTATGTGTGACCCACCTGTAAAAGGCAGTATTGCTCTCCAAGAACAATGCTTTTACATACTGGAAAAATACATTTATTATAAGTGTTGAATAGTTATTGTCAAAGAGGATCAGTGGTAATGAAGAAGTAGGTTCTCAATCTCCAACTCCATCCAGGTCATCTAGTATCAGCTGCTCCTCACTAGTTGCAGCCTCATCCCCTCCCTTGAGACACCAATCTTATCCTATGTTTGATGAGCTGTCTCCCATGTCAGCAGTTGGCAGCAGAAGTATGAATGAACACTACCCTCAGAAGAAGCTTTCAGATATTTTAGTCAAGTGTTACTTGTCTGAGCTAGTTGAGAACATGGCCATAGATCCCTAGGTATATTTGGGCACACAAGGCTATAGTCTGGCCTGACCTTGCCAAAGTAGCACAGCACTTTTTTTCCTGCCCATTGACTAGGGTGCAAAGTGAAAGAGTATTTTCTATAACAGGGAATATCATGTGACCACACCGTTTATCTTTGTCTCCAGAGTTAGTAAGAACAATTGGTTTTCATCAAAATGAACCTTCTGCTTGGTTTCCCAGAAATTCCCTGTGACTGACAGGAAGATTGAGAGAGTAAGTTTACTAAAAGGGGCAGGGAACAGACACACAATTACTGGTGTTGAAAGGCCTCAGTCTCCAGTAGTCTCTCCTTCCCAACATGTTTTCTTTCACGTTTTTTGGAACTCCTCATTTCAAATATAGTCAGTCATACTAGGTTAGAAAATACATCTGTCATAAGTCACAGGCTCAGACTTAGTTCCAAAACTCTTTACCACAAGAATTAAGACTAGAGCCTCATACTCATATTTTTAAGAAAAACTTAAAGACCTGGCCGTTCCAGCAAGCCTACCATAATTGCTACCAACACTCCGCTCAATTTTGTATATAAATTTTAAGCTGTAAAGCAGAGCTTCTTTTTATTCAGCCTACAGTTTTATCTGTCTTCTTTTAGTCTCACTTTTAGAACTTTTATTGTATATTTTAATTGATTGTTTTCTGATACCTCTGATGTAACTTTTTGTCTTGTTTTATAATTGTGTTTTTATGTATTATATTGTAAACCGATGCGATGTTTTGAACGCGCGTCGGTATAGAAAAGAAAATGAATAAATAAATAATAAATAAAACGATGATTGAATGAATGAAGAATGAATGATTTTGAAAGATGTGTGAATGGATAGTAGCCATGGTTGAAGCCTTGTGATAAGGCTAAAGCCAGAAGAATGCTGGGCTGCATAGAGAGAGAAATAACCAGTAAGAAAAAGGAAGTGAAAGTCACCTTGTATAGGTCCTTGGTGAGGCCTCACCTGGCATATTGTGTTCAGTTCTGAAGACCGTATCTCAAAAGGGACAGAGAAAGGATGGAGGCAGTCCAGAGAAGGATGTCAAAAATGGTGGGGGGGGGGGGGGTCTTCATCAAATGTCTTATGAGGAGAGGTTGAAGGACCTAAATATGTGTACCCTGGAGGAGAGGAGGTGCAGGGGAGATATGATACAGACCTTCAGATACCTGAAAGATTTTAATGATGCACAATCGACAAACCTTTTCCATTGGAAAGAAATTAATAGAACTAGAGATCACATAATGAAACTCCAGGGAGGATGACTCAGAACCAACATCAACACCCTTCCAGAAGAGGTAGTGAAGACAAAAACAGTAAAAGATTTCAAAGGGGCATGGGATAAACACTGGATCCCTAAAGGCTAGAAGATGGAAATGAAAAAAAGAGTGCACAGGGTAACTTTCTGGTGTAGTGGTTACTACCCTTAACCAATAAGCCTTCCTACTATTGATGCAACCTCATTATTGCTCTCTGGTTTTATGGCAGGGTGAAAAGAAGAAAAGGAGAATTAGATTCGGACAGCAACTAACAAGGACATTGGATTTTACGGTCTGGGAAAACAAATAAGCATGGGGGGCAGTTACTACCCTTAACCAACATGCCTGATACTTTGGATGCAACTCCAACATTGCTCTTTGCTTCAACAGCAAGAGGTAACAGGGAATTGGACTCAGACAGCAACCAACAAGGGCCCTGACTTTGACAGTTTGGGAAACTAAGTAAGGGGGTGACTTGTATGGCGCAGCAGATACTACCATAAGCTTGCTGGGCAGATTAGATGGACTGTTTGGTCCTTTTCTACCATCATTTTCTGTTTCTATGTAGTAATTCAACCTCAGTGAGAGAGTATTTTATGAAAGTGCATGAGTGCTGTGGTACAAAAACTAATAATTGGAAGGGGGACAATAAGTAAATCTGCAGCTCTAACACTAAACTTTCAAAAGGGAAACTTTGATAAAATAGAAAAACACTGAAAAGTGCAGCTGCAAAGGTTAAAAGTGTTCAACAGGCATGGACATTGTTTAAAAATACAATCCTAGAGGCGCAGTCCATATGTATTCCACACATTAAGAAAGGTGGAAGGAAGGCAAAACGATTACCATCATGGTTAAAAGGTGAGGTGAAAGAGGCTATTTTAGCCAAAAAAAATCCTTCAAAAATTGGAAGAAGGATCCATCTGAAGAAAATAGGATAAAACATAAGCATTGCCAAGTTAAGTGTAAAACATTGATAAGACAGGTGAAGAGAGAATTTGAAATGAAGTTGGCCATAGAGACAAAAACTAATAATAAAAGCTTTTTTAAATATATCCGAAGCAAGAAACCTATGAGGGAGTCGGTTGGGCCATTAGATGACCGAGGGGTTAAAGGGGCTCTTAGGGAAGATAAGGCCATTGCAGAAAGACTAATTGAATGCTTCCGTGTTTACTAATGAGGATGTTGGGGAGATACCAGTTCTGGAGATGGTTTTCAGGGGTGATGAGTCAGACGAACTGAAAGAAATCACTGTGAACCTGGAAGATGTAGTAGGCCAGATTGACAAACTAAAGAGTAGCAAATCACCTGGACTGGATGGTATGCATCCTAGGGTACTAAAGGAACTAAAAAATGAAATTTCAGATCTATTAGTTAAAATTTGTAACCCATCATTAAAATCATCCATTGTACCTGAAGACTGGAGGGTGGCTAATGTAACCCCAATATTTTAAAAAGGCTCCAGGGGCGATCCAGGTAATTAATTAATTAATTATTTGTTCAACCTTATATACCGGCTTTCAAATTCATTTCAAGGTGGTTTACATTGATTGAAATTGCAGTAGCAACCTTCAAGCACATATATACTAAAAACATATCATTAAACAAAATACATGGCTAAAATACATTAAAACCAAAGGCTAACTGACTTAAAGTACATTAAAACTAAGCTCTTTCAAATCCCGACAGTTCTGCCGCATCTTCCCAGGTTACCCCCCCTTCCCTCCACCCATCCATCCACCCTCCTCCCCCCCCCCCCCCACCCGCCCATCTTCCCTCCCTCCCTCTTCAACTCTCATCTCCTTCCTCCCCTAGTGTCTCTATATTACTATGATGAACGGGATCAATTATAGACCAGTGAGCCTGACTTCAGTGCCAGGAAAAATAGTGGAAGCTATTCTCAAGATCAAAATGGTAGAGCATATAGAAAGACATGGTTTAATGGAACACAGTCAACATGGATTTACCCAAGGGAAGTCTTGCCTAACAAATCTTCATTTTTTTGGAGGGGCTAATAAACATGTGGATAAAGGTGAACCGGTAGATGTAGTGTATTTGGATTTTCAGAAGGCGTTTGACAAAGTCCCTCATGAGCGGCTTCTAAGAAAATGAAAAAGTCTTGGGATAGGATGTCCTTTCGTGGATTACAAACTGGTTAAAAGACAGGAAACAGAGAGTAGGATTAAATGGTCAATTTTCTCAGTGGAAAAGGATAAACAGTGGAGTGCCTCAGGGATTTGTACTTGGGACGGTGCTTTTCAATATATATATTAATGATCTGGAAAGGAATATGACGAGTGAGGTTATCAAATTTGCGGATGATACAAAATTATTCAGAGTAGTTAAATCACAAGTGGATTTTGCTATATTACAGGAGGACCTTGCAACACTGGAAGATTGGGCATCCAAATGGCACATTAAATTTAATGTGGACACGTGCAAGGTATTGCATATAGGGAAAAATAACCCTTGCTCTAGTTACATGATGTTAGGTTCCATATTAGGAGCTACCACCCAGGAAAAAGATCTAGGCATCATAGTGGATAATACTTTAAAATCGTCAGCAGCAGTCAAAAAAGCAAACAGAATGCTAGGAATTATTAGGAAGAGAATGGTTAATAAAACGAAAAATGTCATAATGCCTCTATATCGCTCCATGGTGAGACCACACCTTGAATACTGTGTACAATTCTGGTTGCTGCATCTCAAAAAAGATATAGTTACGATGGAGAAGGTACAGAGAAGGGCAACCAAAATGATAAAGGGGATGCAACAGCTCCCCTATGAGGAAAGGCTGAAGAGGTTAGGGCTGTTCAGCTTGGAGAAGAGACGGCTGAGAGGGGATAAGACAGAGATCTTTAAGATCATGAGAGGTCTTGAACGAGTAGATGTGAATTGGTTATTTACACTTTCGAATAATAGAAGGACTAGGGGGCATTCCATGAAGTTAGCAAGTAGCACATTTAAGACTAATCATAGAAAATTCTTTTTCACTCAACGCACAATAAAGCTCTAGAATTTGTTGCCAAAGGATGTGGTTAGTGCAGTTAGTGTAGCTGGGTTCCGAAAAGGTTTGGAGAAGTTCTTGGAGAAGTCCATTAACGGCTATTAATCAAGTTTACTTAGAGAATAGCCACTGCTATTAATTGCATCAGTAGCATGGGATCTTCTTAGTGTTTGGGTAATTGCCAGGTTCTTGTGGCCTGGTTTGGCCTCTGTTGGAAACAAGATGCTGGGCTTGATGGACCCTTGGTCTGACCCAGCATGGCAATTTCTTATGTTCTTATGTTCATAAATATGTTTGATTAGATATGTTCATAGATATCTGTATCTATAATAGATATATGTCACAAGGTGCTGGGCTTGACTCAGGGTACACCACTCGAAGAGCAATACAGGATGGCAGGGCAGAACATGGTTGGTCTTCCAGCTAGACAGCCCCTCCCCTACAGGTTGAGCCCTTGAGTTTGAGGGCCAGTAATGCTTGGCTGCAGCGGCAGTACATCATTGTGAGTGATTTAGGCAAGGTTTGGATAGTCTGGACAAGGCAAGTCTTGAATAGGTTGGACTAGACGAGGCTGTGGACCAGCTGGATAGTCTGGAGCAAGGCTTGCAAAGATACACAAACTGGAAGCTTGGACATGGAGTGCAGGCTGGGCTCTAGCAAGGGATGGTACAGACAGGTTGAGGCAAGGCTTATTATAGGGTTCGACAGGACACAAGAGCTGGACCCAGGATAAGGACTGGGGACAAGGCCAGAATACACCTAGGCTGGGACAAGACAAGACACTGACAAGATGCAACAAGACCTAATTGAGACAGGATCAGAGAAGGACAAAGCAAAACAACTTGGAACAAGAAACATGGAAGCTCAAAGGTAGCAAGGCAGGAGGCCTGTAGATACAAAGAAACCTATGAGGGAGTCGGAGACCTCTAGGTACAAAGAGAGGCCTGGCATGCCACAAGGCAAGAGGTAGGCCTAGATAGGCCACAAGGCAAAGAGAAAGAAGGCCCGGAGGCTACAAGTCAAGAGGAAGGCCTAGATATGCCACAAAGCAAGGAGTAAGACGGCCCAGAGGCCACAAGGCAAGTGTAACAGAGGCCAGGTCAAGAACCAAATGTAACTCCATGAGAAGGCAAGAGTAGAATGGCAGAACTGGATTACATAGGGGTGGTTTTGGTTATGGTGTAAGCAGTGAGGAGGAGCTGGACAAGGCTAGATGCCAAACTTGCTGAGGGCTCCTGGTGAAGAAGAAGCTACAAGATAGGCTGAGTCAGGCCATTGAGGAGAATACTTGGATATTTCTGAACAGAGCTCACTGGAGGCTTCTGTAGGTGGAGAGGTGTTATAGTTGTCTGAATCAGGGTATGAGAGGCTGCACAGCAGATAAAATCGTAACAACAAAGTAGGGGTGTTTATTCATTGTAAACAAAATATACAATAGCAATGAAATTGTCTATTTCATCTCATTTTGGGAACACCACAAAAAGAAAAAAAAATGAAGACATTTCAACCATACCTCACACCTTGGGAGATTAGACACTTTTGTGCTGTTTGAGATGGACTATACTCCATGCCTTGGTGATTTAGCAATTTTTGATGTTTGCAATTTCCACACTCCATGCCTTAATGATTTAGCCAATTATTTGCTATTTCTGATTCCCCACACTATGCTTGCGGGTCAGCACTTGTCGGTTTGTATCAGCTCTACAATTAATCACCACAGTTATTCAAGTAACAGATGGAGCCATAACTAATTTAAAGATCCATATGTAGTATCACTGTAAAAGCCATGTGTAATACAGATATCTGTGAATGTAATCAAACATTTGAGTGCTTTGTGTTATGGGACCGGGCTGTGCCCCGGCCCCTCCTCCTACCTCGGGGCCGGCCCGGCCCACACGACAGCCTCCTCGATCCCCGGGGCCCAGCTCGCAGCCTGCCACGGCTCCTCTGTGGCGTGAGAGACGCTGCCGACTCCCGTCGCTGGCCCCGCCCCCCAAGCGCGCGCACGCGCAGCGGCCTGCCTCTTAAAGGGGCCAGTGCGGGAGAACCAGGAATCGCAAGAGGATGACGTCAGATGCCTCAGGGTATAAGTACCCTGCACCTAGACCTCTCCAGTGCCTTGCAACAAGGTCCCTCAGGTTTCCTGATCTTCGGTTGCTGCGTTCTCTTGGTTGCTCTCCGTCTTGACCCGGCCTGATTCCTGACTCGTCTTCCGCCTTCGTCCTTGGCTTCGGTATTGGCTTCTGACCTCTGGTTCCGACCCGGCTTCGTCCACGACTTCGTCTCCAGCTTCAGTCCCTGGCTTGGCTTCCTCCGCCCTCTGGTTCTGACCCGGCTCCGTCCCCGACTTCATCTTCAGGTTCTTCCTTGGCACGGCTACCTCTGACCTTCGGCTCCGACCCTGCTCCGTCTACGACTTCGTCTTTGGGCTTCGCAGCTCCCCTGGCACTTAGCGTCCGCTGGCCCAGAAGATTTACCTAAGTCCCAGCGGCCGGGCCCCTACGGGCTTCTCCTGGGGGGGCTCCGGCTTCCAGGGCGAATCTCCAAAAGTCCCAGCAGCTGGACTCCTACAGGCTCCTCCTGGGGGAGTACCAGCTTCCAGGGCGAACTCGCTTCTGTCGTCAGGACCCCACGTCGTCCGTCTTCTCTGCCTCTCCCGAGTCCTTGGTCTCATAGGACTCCACCTTGCCCGGTGCCGAAGCCTTCTCCGAGTCCTCTGAGCCGCCTCCTGGTTTGGACGCTTCGGTGGTCCTCCACCATCACATCATCTGCTGTCCCAACCGACCCAAGGGTCCACAACCCTAACAGCTTTGTTCACAACACTACACTAATATACTAAATTACTTTTTTTCAAATGTGTGTTGACAACAGTTTTTCACTTTAGATATCAGTCCCCCTAATATATGTCTAAATTTAGAAAAAACACAATTTTATTTAAACCATTTTTTAAATCAAAATTTAAAAATAAAATATATTATTTACTTACATAACCAAATAAATATATATATATATATATATATATATATATATATATATATATATAAATAAAAGAAAAGGGAAAAGAAAACCAGGATAAGCCGAACAATGGTCCTGTATGATGCCCTACATCTTATAGAGTGGTTGTCAAGGATGCAAGGGCATTTGAAGTCTGCTCTGGAGCGATAGTATCTCCTTATGTTGTTGTTGTAGTACCTGGGAGCAGATGGCATCTACTCTCAAAGAGTACTCTATGCCCTGCATTTTTGACTCCATTCTCTGCACTTGTGCAAGTGGAAGAAAGACAGGTTGGAGTGGTGATTGACTATTGAGAGAGAGACAACCTGGTGTGTGTGGTGGGGTGTGTGACTGTATGAAGTGTCAGGTGGAAGAGAGACTGATTGGGGAGGTGAGTAACTGGTGAGAGAGAGGCAGCTTGGTATGTGTGGGGTGACTGATGACAGGATAAGTGACTGGGGTGACTGCATGGGGAGTCAGCCTCACATGGAAGAGAGACTGGGTGGGGAGGTGACTGGTGAGAGAGAGGCAGCCTGGTGTATGGGAAGGGACAACTGGTGAGAAGATGAGTGCCTTAGATGATCAGTTATTGAAGGTGGAAGAGAATGATGGGTTTAAGCAGCTGCTCCCCTTATTATAAAGTTCCTTCAAGAAGTATATTTAGCTATCATGTAATTTCTACACTGTACACACAGTACTATGCTCAAATACACACTGGGCTGGCAAAGGGGGTGAGTATCCATTTTACCCCTGACATTTGGAGTAGTACGAATGCAATGCTTATTTGTCCCTACTCCCTAAAAGCATACTGGTGGCAGCTGGATTAGGCATTAGCTGCAAGAAGCAGGATGAGGATACTGGCAGGCTGTACTGCATTTTCAAGTGAAAATATATTGGATGTAATCCGAGAGATGATGGATGCATAGCATGGCTAGTTACAAGCAGTGAAATGGTATTGAATGGAATTTTCATTACTAACAAAGGTGCAAATAATATTACTAAGACTCTGGCTGATGGTGGCTTCAAGGGCATCCAAGTAAATCTAAAAAAAGGAGCAAGGAACAGACACACAATTCCTGGTTGAAGTACTAATATTTTCACTTATTTATACATGTAAACCTTACTTGGGCTTTTTAATTCCAAGGGCACACAAATGTATTTATACTCTTCTGGGCTGCTCCAGCTCTTTATCTCAGAGTGGACTCTTTCTATGGGGAAAGCTCTCGCTTATGGCCTGGACCATGGTGTCTTCCTCTGTGTGTTTACAGTGCAGCGCCTCCCATGGGGTGAGGTGCCAGAACAAATAAACAGGATCAGGCTTCAGGTGTTAAATCAAAGTTTACTGATTTCAAAATAATTAATTTAAAGTCCATTTATCCATAAATAGTAAAGTTACATCTGACTGTTGATGCATGAATGATTTTCTCTGTAGCTAGGTATTCTTTGTTTCAGGTCTCTGGGTAGAGTTCCCATGGTGATTTTACTTGCACAAAGCTCACCCAGCAGCTAACCGGGAATCCTATTGGAGATTCCCTACTTCACAGCAAAAACAGTCCTATATTAATCCTTCTCCTTTCTGGAAACCCAGCCTGTACTGGTCCCATGGGTGGAGAACCAGTTGGGGTCTCCTGATCTTCTCTTTCATTGTTAGTTGATATTTCTTGAGAGTTCCCTTGGGGAAAAGTAAAATGAGATCAGGCTATACCAGCACTGCATCCCAGTGGGGAGGGGGATCCAAAAATCTCCCCACACTGTTTTTGTTCAAAAAATACTACTAAAGTTAAAGCTGGATACATCTTCATCCTTCACTATCTCGCTGTCACTGGTACTTGCCCACCTAGGGTTTAGAGTGGAATCACAGGTCTTTGGGTGAGAGCCCTTTCTCCCCAAAAGGGAATTAGGCATAAAAATCTATCTCTCTGTCTCTCTATCTATCTCTCTGTAAATTAGTAAGAGAAGGACCTTCTGGTACGATGAGGTATCACTTCCAACTGAAACTCCAGGGTGAGGTTGAGAGGTCTTACCAGATTGTAAAACCAAACCATCCTTACTGTCACAAGGCTTCCTAAAACTGATCGCAATGAGTCCTAAAATGGCTGGGCTAAATAGGGTTCAGACATCCAATCCAGACCCTCCAGGTTAGGAGGGGCTGTGAGGGATGGAAGGCTCATTAATAGTGTGTTATATAGAGGGACTTAGAGATATATGCATAGGGATGTGCATTCGTTCAGGATAAATTAAGCAATTTCAATGACCCCGAAACCCAAATGAATTTTTCCCAAAATTTTGAGAAAAATTCATTTTCAGGTTAGTGCGCACTAACCCGAAATTTGGGTCCCCCCAAATTTCAAAGGCCCGAATTGCGCAAAATATGATATTTCCTGCGGTGGGCCGAAAACGAAGCCTTGAACCAAAAGGTTCGGGCTTTGTACATCCCTAATGCATACTGCAAGGGCAGGCAGCAGATCCTACAGGTAGTACAGGAGGGGCTGTTAGTCCAGGGTGGTGGGGGGAGGGATGAGGGTAAGTGAAAGGAGATACAATTTGTTCTTGAAGTTCTTATTGCCCTGTTAATAAAAACAAAATTAAAACATCAGACACATGTTGAGTCAGAGGTGGACCCTTGGGCCGAGGTGGGGGTGATACAACTCGTAGGTGAGAACCTACACGTCCCCACCGTCAGTAGGAAGATTGGGCTGAAGGTAGAGGCTGCTGGAGCTTCACCTATACCAGCCCTCGTTCCCCATGGGTTGAACCTTTGGGTGCTGGGGCCAGCAGGACTTAGGTGGGCCTCCATATTAGTTTGTGAGAGTAGTTGTTTCAGCCCAGAGACAGCATAGTCCTACCCTGGACTGGGTACGGTACTGGAACTCGAGCGCCAATGGAACAAAGAGTAACTGAGGGTGCTCAAGCAAAGATAGGCCAGAGCCTGGTAAGTCCACATCCAGGGAATAGCTTAGGAGAGGCATCAAGGACAAGCTTGGATCTGGACCAATGGCAAGTGGAGGTCGTGGCAAGCAATGTAGAATTTGAACACGGAGAGGTCTATAGCGTAGTCAATCAAGGCGATGGTCTGATCACAGAGAAGTCTGGCATAGTCAGGCATAGCAGAGGTCTGGGGCTGGAGATAGGCAGTAGAGTGGTCAGGCGTAGCAGAGATCCGGGTCTAGAGATAGGCAGTAGAGTAGTCAGGCATAGCAGAGGTCGGGGGATAGGCAGTAGAGTAGTCAGGCGTAGCAGAGGTCAGGGTCTGGAGATAGGCAGTAGAGTAGTCAGGCGTAGCAGAGGTCCGGGTCTGGAGATAGGCAGTAGAGTAGTCAGGCATAGTGGAAGTCCAGGTCTGGAGATAGGCAATAGCATAGTCCAACAAACGATATCCGTAGAGTCAGTCCAAAACATAGACAGGGCAGGAACGAGGAAGACAGGAACTGGGAACAACGAACGTCAGGAACAAGGAATAGAGAGAATTCTCTATCAGCAATGAGTACCAGGAGTATGAGGAGACCTGTTGCAAAGGCAACGCTATGGAGTGAGGCCTGAGCTTATATACACTAGAGAGTCTGACATCAGCATCCGGGGCCATGGCCAGGTTCCCGCCGTGGGCCCTTTAAAAGAATTAGCGATGCGCGTGCGCCTAGGGAGGGTGGCAGCATCTCTCCACGGACCACGCGGAGAGGCCCGACGAGCAATGGCATCTTGACTGGCAACACTAGGGACCATGGCAGAGCTGGAGGCACTGGGGGCGGCCCGAGGATGGAGCCGGTGGCCCACCGCCGCCAGCGAGGAGGAAGCAGGAGCTGGAGTCCATATAAGAAGGTGAGGGGGCTGTGCTGCAGGTCTGCCGCGGACGGCATGCGTAACAGAACAGAATACGGAAAAATGCACTAAGGCAAGCAGTCAATAAAGTAAGCAAAGCAGCAGTGGCATTGCAAGTATCAAAAAGGGACAAACCTTTTAATCAACTTACATTCCCACAGGCCCTGCATCAGACTGCCACTATTTACTTTAGATGAAATGGATATTGGTTTTCTGAATTAAATTTTAATTTTTCATTCAGCTCAGCAACAAATAATTTAGTTTTTAATTATTCCATGATTTCTATATAATAATAATAAATAATATATATTATAATATTTTAATTTTTTGTTTTCTACCTCATCTTATCACACAGATTGCTGGTCTTGACTATAGTACAACTACTGTAAGCTATAGGTACTCACACATCCTTCCAACCACTAAAAATAACTGAATGACTTCAGAAAATGATAGATGTTTTTGTCTTGCAGTATCAATTACTTACTATTCCTGCCCTTCTGGCTGAGGCTGTGGCTCCCTGAACACCAGATATTGATGGCTGCTGCTGGCTATTTCAACGACCCCGAAACCCAAATGAAGGCCTGTGTCGCTGCTGCTGGTGTGATGTTCTGTAAAAGTCCAAAATTGAAAATTACAGTTGAATATAACTATTTTTAAAAAGAATATAAAGTGCACAGAAGGGCGACCAAAATGATAAGGAGCATGGAATGGCTCCCCTATGAGGAAAGGCTAAAGAAGTTAGGGCTGTTCAGTTTGGAGAAGAGATGACTGAGGGGGGATATGATAGAGATCTACAAAATCATGAAAGGACTTGAACAAGTTAATGTAAATCAATTATTTACTCTCTCAGATAATAGAAGGACCAGGGGGCATTCCATAAAATTAGCAAGTTGCTCATTTAAAACAAATCAAAGAAAATTCTTTTTCACTCAGCGCATAGTTCTGCTCTGGAATTCAATGCCAGAGGATGTGGTTACAACAGTTAGTGTAACTGGGTTTAAAAAAGGTTTGGATAAGTTCCTAGAGGAAAAATCAGTAAACTGCTATTAATTAATAAGCAATAGTGCCTCATAATTTATTTAATGTTTGGGTACTTGCCAGGTACTTGTGACTTGGATTGGCCACTGTTGGAAACAGGATACTGGGCTTGATGATCCTTGGTCTGACCCAGAATGGCATAACTTAGGTTCTTAAAACTATATTTGGGATGACAAGCTTATACTCCAGTATCAAGAAGATGACATTTCTAAAATATCTAAAGCAGGGGTGAGATCATGAAGAAACTGCATTTAATGTATTACAAATTTTATTCTGATTATTATTACAGCACAACTATTGCATTTTAAATATTGGGTCACAAATATCAGTAGTATTCTAAAAACAATCTACCCGGCTAGGGACAATGTAGGGTTTGGCAGAACTCCTCGAGCGACTTACTCTTGTGTAGTCTCAAATGATGACCTTAGAAATAGAATAAAAGAATAATATAAATAAAACCAAGTATATAAGATTTGCCTTGGCATAGTGGGTTAGAGCAAAGGTCCATCAAGCCTAGCCCATTTTATTGATTTCAGTGCCACAATGAAAAACAACAGATGATACCTAAGACAACTATTTCTTTTTTAAGTATTTAAATTTTCTTTTAAACAAAGATCTATAATATTTTGATGCGCAATTCATCATTAATGCAAGTAAATAATAAGCCCTATCAGCTAGCTAATCCTTCTTTCTGTTTTTTTAATAATTCTTTATGTAAATGTACATTTTGAAATAAAAAATATAAATGTACAGACATTACAAAATATACTTTTTTCTAACTTTTCTTTTAGAGCTCTTCAGTCACGCAAGGGTAAGAGGCCCGACAACAAAACTCGTCCAAGAGGACATTCTAGACTGCAGTCTCCTTAGCCCAAGTTCGGCGTGCAGCCTGGAGGAGTGTACAAGTTGTGCTCCTCCAGGAGGATAAGCCTGACGAGGAGGCCCACGTCATAGCTTCAGTGAAGCAGGGCTTCCTTGACCGGGGTGTCTCACTCTCCTCTGGTTGAACTTCTAACTTCTTGGAAGATGCCATAATTCCATGATAAATTTATTTTTTAAAAAAGCTGGTGAGAAGTAATCTGGTTCAGGTGGAGGTTGGAATGGGGGTGTGACTGGTGAGAGAATGAGGGACTGGGGTGACTGTATGGGGTGACAGGTAAGAGAAAGACTGGTTAAGGTGGTGACTGGTGAGACAGTTTGGTGTGGGGGAGAGGGGAAAAACTAGTGAGAGAGCGAGAGACTGGGGTGACAAGTAAGAGACAGATTGGTTGGGATGGTGACTGGTGAGAGAAAGACAACTTGGTGTGTGTGTGGGGGGGGGGGAGGAGGGTGACTGGTGAGGGATTGGGGTGACTGTATAGGGTGACGGGTAAGAAAAAGACTGTTTGGGGTTATCACTGACTAGAGAGAGAGAGAGACAGCCTAGTGTGTGTGTATGTGTGGGGGTGGGGTGAATGCGGATGTGTGAGTGTAGGTGGGAGGGGTTGTGACAGGTGAGAGACAGAAACAGACTGGCATGGATTGGGAATTGAGACTGAGAGAAAGAGAGAGAGTCTGATGTGGAGGGTGACTAGTTGGGAGATGAGAGACAATGGTGTGGAGGGCACTGTTGAAACAGGGAGATAGACTAGTTTGTGTATGTAGTGTACTACTGCCTTGTGAAGTTCCATAAACACTGTGGAGGACAACTGGTGGATAGAGAGAGCAAGAGTGGTTGTGGGATGACTATAACATTAATTAACATTACAAAAACTAGTACTTTAAAAGTACTACTTTTACCTTAGTATAAAAAACAAACAAAACACAAACTGCAGAAGGATTTGTGACAGAGCTAAGCTGGTCAATTATGCAACTTACAGGTGGACTCTAGAATGAACTGCAGCTGCTCCCATGTAGCACTCAGTCACTTCTATACAAAGTTAAAGACACAGTTGTTGCTACTAGCAACTTGCTGGTTGGCTGCGTCTGTAGACGTACTGGCAATAAGGCAAGTAGGCAGGCAGGTGCTGTGCTCGCATACACAGTGTGCTCGCTGATGGCCAACATGACAAAAATGACATCTTGAATGCCATTGCGCATGCTCAGAGTTATTTCACATTAACAGGTCTTACTGCGCACTAATGGAAACATACTACACACTAATTCCGAAATTAGGGTAACCCAAAAAAAGAACTCCCAACCTATTTTAAAGATAAAATCACACACAAAATGAACCAAAACAAAAATGTAAAAAAAACCAAACCACAACCCATCCATAATTATTACACCCATTTCATGAAAATATTGTTTTTGTTGTCTTATATAGATGCTAAACAATGTCTTTGAATTCCTGAAGAACTCCTTATTTTTCACACAGCTTCTAATATAACCATTTGCTTACCAGTACTTCAAATGGTAGGCCTTTCCAGGAATCCAGCACCCAAGCATTAAATACAAATTTCCTCTGAGTCTCCTTCCCTTTTTTTTTGTTCTTTAGAATATGATACCTACTTCTACTTGATTGAAGCCTGCGACATCTTGGTAGCATGAAGATATGTGTCGTATTGTTGTTCGGTTGTTTTATTGTTTTATGGTTGTTTATGTGTTACTGGCTGTGTTTGTTTTACTGTAACTTGTCCTGAACTATTTTGGAAGGCTGGGTAATAAATACTTTAAAATAAATGAATAAATGAAATAAATAAGATTATGTAAATGTTTCTATCATATCCTTCCCTGCAGGGCTTAATTTATGGGGGAATGGCCTGGAACAGAGTTTCACCATTTCTTTTCAGATGTAAGAGGCAGAGAAGCAGCAGTGTTCTGCTCCAGTCCCTGCCCTTCAAGCAGCCTACAGGGCAAAATGAAGTGAGCCTGGAGCAGACAGAGCAGAGATCAACCTCTCTGCTCACTAGTTCAGTCTTTCCCCCTGCCCTATTGTTCCACCCCCTCTCTCCTGTTCCCTGCAAAAAGGGGTTGAATTAGCACATGTTTGAAAGTTGTGAGCAGTAATGCCAATCATTAAGTCATCAACCCTGGCTGCTAAGCTACTGCACACAAGTTAATTCATCTATTTTTTTGTGACTGTTACCCAGTGCTTAATTTCTGGTGGAATGACCTAGAATGGACATTTTTTTTTTTGACCTGAGGTATTGGAGCAGTGCCAATGGTGTAAAATCAATTTTAGTGGACAAGGGATGCCTGGGGATTGAGCACTGGTGATGGCTGGAGATGGAGGAGCACTGGGGTAAAAAGGAGGAAAAGTGAGAAAAGCATTTTTGGGTCTGTGTTTGGAAGAGAGAGAGAGCTCACACCCAGTCCTGGCTCCACCTCCTCGCACAGGTCACACCTAACTTTGACCCCGCTCTCTGCTACTCCTTCCCCACTTCACAGTTCCACTTCCTTTTTGTCTACAAATTAAGCCCTGGTACAGAGAATGGGGCACTTTCTCTCTACCCTCCTCCTCATCCTCTCTGCTCTGGTGATACTGGTTCTCTATCCCAGGCCCTTCTCCTACCTCCCATGATGCCTCCAGTGATTCTAGAGCCCCTAAGTCTCACCCCCAATTGCTAGTGGTTCTTGAACCTCCCTCCCTTTGATGATCCCAATTCCCCCTTTCCGGAAAATTATCCTGTCCTGCAACTCTCCTCCTCCCTCCTTGACCAGTAAGGCACAGACCTCCTCTTTTTAACCAGACTCAACTGACTATCCTTTGTCTTGGGGGAGGGGGCAGACTGGCATCCACCACTTGCTCTTCTCAGTTTCCTCAGACAGATTTTGCTATTTGCTTCTGATTTTGCTATTTGCAGCAGTCCATAACTGTTTTAAGACTCCCGTACCTTTTGAGAGAAAAGCTCATTTTTTTGTGTCACACAATAAACTCCGCTTGCATTGCAATAAAGCCTCTAGGGTGGAGGTTTTTGTTGATTCTTTTGGTGAACAGAATGTTTATAGCACTGTTGCATGCTGCTATAACTAGGGGCTATAACTCTGAAACACCAGACACTCTGATGAACTGTTTAAATTACCTGAGCATGTGGGACGTTTGGAGGTGCCACAATAAATAGCAACTTGCCAACAAGCTGAAAGCCTTGAAGAATGCCAAAGTACAAAATGAATTTGGAACTGACGTGCTTTACCTTGGCTGTATGTTCCAAAGACAACGAACTACAAGCAACTCGCTACAAAACAGGATCAGTCCCTTGCTCTCCAGAGTAATAAATCAGGAGCCAGTCTCCCCTACCAACATGTGGGCTGCAAAGCTAACCTACACAATCTGTAAAGCTGGGAATTAGCATCATGTCTAAACATACTTTAGGGAAAGAAAAGACTCTGAAAGGAGGTCTTTGAGCAGATTGCAGCAGATTGCTGAGAGCGGTAATCAGCTGAAGGGCTGTCATAGGAGAGAGCCTGTCACTTTTACCTAAAGCTGATAAAGATACAGTGTTGAGACTTTACAATCTGCAGCAATCCACAGTGGGCCATGAGTACTCTGCAGCTGCCATAGATTTACACAAGCTCATTTTTTTGTTGTTAGGTTCAGGTTGTTTGGTTGGTTTTTTTTGTTTTGTTTTTTTGCAGCCAGCCCTATAACAACAGAAATGACCCATCAGGAAGGGACCTAGGATAAAAAGGAAAAGCATTTTGCAAACCTCAAAATGTTAGCTATGCACCTGCCATTTCAAAATATTGCTGTATAAAAATGTAAGCTATGCACTTTGGCATGAATGAGGTAAGAAAGCAGTCACCCACAGTAAACATTAATAAGGTGCTAGGTTTGGATGGGGTTCACCCCAGGCTAGGAAAGGACAAAAGAGTATGATAGCTGAGTTACCTTTATTTCTGAGGAATTTCTGGAGACAGTAGTGGTATGATGAACGGCATGAGCGTGAACCCTTGTTGCTGTGGTGTAGTTGACACAGCCTTGTAGGCAAACTTACAAGGCCTATGCTGACAGTTGGTGAACGCGCCCTGATGCAGGGCAGACTGGAGCTTCGCCTGTACCAGTCACCTCCCCAGTATGTTGAGCCTTTGGCAGCCGTCAGGACTTAGGTGGGTCCCTAGGGCGATGGAGCGAGGAAGAGTCCAGAGGCACGTCGGGGTCAGGACAGGCAGCAGACTGTAAAGACAAGGAACAGGTCAATGGTATGGGCAAGGAGCAGACAAGCATAGATAGGGAACAGTGCAAGAGGTCAGGTCCAGGTGGCAGGCAGTGGTGGTCAGGTCCAATGCAGGAGGCAAATACCAGGGGCTCAGACCAAGTATCAACGAAGACACACGAGAACACTGGATGAGACTGGGATGAGGAAACAATGTTGGAAGAGACAGACTGGGTAAAGCAAGGCTGGATGAGGCAAGGCACAATCAGGAATGCAGGAGCAGCAAGTTCTGAGGTGTCAAGCAGGGGCTGCAGCTGGGTTTAAATACCCAGCCGCATGATGTCATCGGGAGTGACGGGACTGGCCCTTCCCACCACGGAGCCTTCAAGAGCCGGCGTATGCACACCTAGGAAATAGTGTGGTGGCAGCAGAGGTGCTGGCAGCGTCCTGCAGCAGAAGCAGTGTGAGGCAGCTTCCAGGCCGCTCCGCGAGCCAGATGAGGCTGGGTGAGAGATCAGTGAATGTAGCAAGTGATAATGGAAGACTGTAAGAAAGCAAATGTGCTTACAGGATAGAAAAAGAAAACATGGGCTGAAATGGGTAATTATTAGCTAAGGTGAAAGAAAACCCTATAGAGAACACTCATAGTATGCCAGCATAGGTGATCTTCATACATACAACGTTAAGAATTCATAGCATTAAGATTGTCAGAGACCGCTCAGTGTGGACAGACTCGCATCATGTATTATAACCATAGATCACCACATATAAGCAGATTTTTAGAGACTATTTTTATAAATGCATTTGGGGGTAAATTTTTAAAGGCACGCGCATCCATGAGTGCGCAGTTCCCGGCGGGCACACATGAAATCGCCAATTTTATAACATGTGCGCGTCACCACGTGCATGCTATAAAATCTGATACCTGCGCACACATGTGCCCAATTTTATATCAGCGTGCGAATGTGCACGCGGGTTTCGACCTGTGCGTACAAGGGAAGGGTATTTTATAAAAAACGCGCGGTGACGCGATCAGGCCATCCCCAGTTCCCTCCCAATCCGTTCCAATTACGAGCAGATTGGGAGGGAACTTCCCTATCCCCCTACCTATCCTTCCTCCCTTTTCCCCTCTCCTCCTCAACCCTTAAACCCACCCTAACTAAACGAAGTTATTTTTTTGGAACTTACCCGCTCCAAGGAGTAGGAGTAAGTTCTGTGCGCTGGCTGGCTGCCGGGGTGCGCTTCACTGGGACAGTGCAAAATGGCACTGTCCTGGCTGGCCCCCAGCCTGCCCCTTTTTAAAGGCCTGGCCCTTCCGCGTGCACCGGGAGATATTCGCATGGCCAGGCCGCCCTGAAAATGCACTCGGTGCACGTGCAGCCCAGACACGCGCGTATCTCCCAGGATTTGCGAGCGCCAGCCTTTTAAAATCCCCTCGTTAGAATTTAGCTTATGTGTTACAACAAAGTCCACTAGCCCGACGTATGTATGAAGATCACCTATGCTGGCACACTGTGAGTGTTCACTATAGGGGGTTATTTTTCACTACAGTTTGTTGTTTTCCCTATAGACCAAGGTTTGACTCTTTGTTAGGTAAATTAATTATTAACTGTTCAATCTGATGTCAGGATCAGGAAAAATACTGGAAACTATCCTTCAAGGAAAATTAGCAATCAATTTAGAGAGCAAAGGAGATAATGCAGAGGTGTAGAGAACTTAATCTAAAATTATTGTGATCGGTACCTTTAGTAAAGACACAATTTAATTTCTTTTGCCAGACTCTACTGTTAGGTAAAATCATGTGGTGAGTGAAACATGTAACAGGGTTCTCGTGAAGGACAATTGAAAACCTTCTGGGATTGACTGAAGTGGACATGTGATTTAATCCTTATGATGTGATTGGAGAAGAGATTGATTTATATATTTAAAAGAACTAATAATGGCACACTCTGATGTCAGTTTGGTTTACAAGTTTGCTGAAGCAGATTTTTCCAAACTTTGATTTCAGGACCTGGGATTTATTTTCTCCACAGTTGATGGATGTTTCACGGACATAAGTAAAGTTCGTCTTTCTCTCAGTTAATGAATGCTTTATGGATATAAGATAAGTTTGGTTGAAGCAGGCCTTTTAAACAAATGAGAACTACAAATTGATTAATGTCATCTGACTTTTATAGATGAGAAACATTTAGAAAACTAAAAAATACTTTGGGAAGTGATGACTAACAGTGGTAATGTCCAGCAGGAATTTCACATTTGATGCCTTTATTAAAAAAAAATTAAATATTTTTTGATTGATACATGTGAGGACTTTGTTGTATGAAATTTGTTTAAAAAATGTTCTCTCCACGTGTTTTTTGGTTTATGTTTGGTGAATGTGGTAATGTGGATATTTCTTGTTTTTTGTACTTATCTTATGGAAGACCAACTTGTCTACCAACTCTGGTTCCAGCCATGAACAATGTGGACTTATGATGTCCTCTCTTATTGAGAATATCTATTCATTGGGCATGTTAGTTGGTGGGTAGGAAAGGAAATACAGGGTGACCTTGGTGACATCTACTGGGTTGATAGGGAGGGAGAGAGCATGCTGCATTTGAAATGAACAGCAATAAGAAAAGGCAGTGTAATATGAGATGCTTGTGACCTTCCCAAGCTGACAGCTCATATTATTTAAAATATTTGTTAACTGCTTTACAGATTTCAATAAATCACCCAAATCAAGCTACAAAATTAAAACATCAAATTACAGTACATAAATAAATATTACACTGCTTCTTTTTATTCCAGTTCATTTCAAATGCAGCAAACTCTCTCCCTCTCCCCATCAGCTTAGCATGGCGACAGCTCTGTTTAAGCCAGTTCCTACACTGGTGAATCAGGCCCTGGCTGTTTTAGCACTATTCAAGCCAGTTCTTGCAGTGGTGAATCTGGTTCTGGCTGTTTCAGCACTATTTAAGCTGGTGCCTGCAAGTGTGAAGCCAGCTCCGGCCACCCACATAGCTTCAGTTACCGCTCCTGCATCAGTAAATCTGGCTAGATTTTAGTTGGATAAATAATTCTCTGACACAGTTTACTTTAAAATGAAAGGAATGTTTTCTAGGGAAAGGAAAGTTTGGGAGTGAGGCTGAAGAGAATTAGTTAGGAATATCTGCTAGGATTATTTGTGAGAACCAAAAAAATCCAAAATTCTAAAGGTGTTTAATTCCTCAGTTGTAGTATAATTTCATTTTCCCTGCTGCAAAAATCATGATGTTGGCAAGTGTGAAAGTATAGTGCTGAAGAGATTGCAAACAGGTTAGGATGCATGAAAGTGTGAGGAAGAACTAATGAAAGAAAACTCTGAGAATAAAGAAAACAGAGCAGGGATACATGTTTCTTAACTTTTTAAATTTAATTCTAGTAAGAATAACAGTATCCCTTAGGTGTCCTGCCTTGTTAGAGTACGTTTACACAAGAGATCTGCAGAATAAAATACAGTAGTATGGCAGTCAGTCTCTCTTTTTGGTTTATTTGAGATAAGGAAACAGCTATTGACTGAATCCAGTTCCTGGAGATTCTGAGAGGACCAGAGAGGACCTCTTGACCTGGAGAAGGAAGATCATTGAGCTAAGTCTCATACAGATTTTTTCTGACTATAAAATACGTTCAGTTTATAGTCAATATACAAAGGTGACAGAAATACAACATTTAACTGCCACCTATTTACCAGAGAATATAAAAGCAGAGAATTTGTGCAGAACCTAGAAAAGAAAACAAGATATGAACAAAAGGACTCTTGTTCTTACATGCGGGATGGGGGAAAGTTATCCAGCTAATTTAGCTGCTTTTCAGTTGTATCCTGACAGGTTAGCCGTATAACTTTAGGCCTGCTTTAAAGCAAGTTAAAATTATCTGACCTCCTGTGGCAGGATAACTTGCCACATAACTGGATATGTTGAAAAGATATCCAGTTAAGTGGCACTGTTTTGATAATAAATAAGTAAAGTAAATTGACTTATGTATGATACCTAGAATGCCAAACAAGTAAGAAGCAGAAATGAGAACATATCAACAATGGAATGAGTTTATCACAGATAAGATTGACAATTTCATGAAGACGTATGAAATTGATTAAGAGAAAATAGTTTCATATTCACCATCCCAAAATGGAATTCTGGAATGTGCTAATTGAATGCTGGGAGTCCCCTCACCCAAATTGGCCCATTATGAGTTGACACATGAAAGGGCTTTTTCGATAGCTGGCCCCTTACTCTGGAACTCACTGCTGGATGATCTTAGAGCTATAGCTTGCTTTACTTAATTCAGGAAAGCACTTAAAACATAGTTGTTTTCCAAGGCATTTATATGATACTATAGATTATATTCTTTTCCAATGTGTTTTTTCTTTATTTAAATGAGTAGGTTTGTTAGTTATTTTCTTTCAGTAATAAGAACATAAGATGTGCTATACTGGGTCAGACCAAAGATCCATCAAGCCCAGTATCCTGTTTCCAATCCAAGTTACAGTATCTGGCATGTACCCAAGCATTAAATAGATTCCATGCTACTAATGCCAGCAACAAGCAGTGGCTATGTTGTGTTTGTGGCATAATGTGGACTCTTGGTCGAAGTGGTAATGACTCCACCCATGGGGAGGGGCCCCATGGGGAACCACAACAATAGGCTAGACTCAATAGCAAGTGGACACAGAGGAAAAGAGGAAGATTTATTATACTGCTGTGATGAAGATGATACTCGCCCAAGGACGGACAGTGCTGTAGTCCAGCGATATCACAGTAAGGCTCCAGATAGTCTCAGTAGTACTGTAGTTGATGATCTCACCCAGATGTAGCAAAGGTCTGGTAGTGTTCTGCAGTGCGGGATAGGCCGTGAACTTGAAGGGTGGAACGAGGAGAGCTTGGAGCTTAGGTAGCAGGGTAGCAGCGATGATAGTTTCCTTCGGTAGTCGAGTGAAGAGAAGGACCCGTGGTCTGAGGTGCAAAATACCCAGTGTAGGATAGGCCCTCAAGGATCGAGTACCTAGGAACGCTGAGGGTACCTGGAATAAAGCAGACAAGACCCCGAGGGGCGGGTGTCCTGAAGGTTAGGCTGAATAACACCGGAGGGCGAGTAGAAGTGAGGGGCCCCCTAGAAGCGGGTACCCAGAGCTTCAGTAGGTAGCGAAATACCCAGGAGGGTAGTGAGGAATCCAAGCGAGCAGCTCAGAAGCGGTCAGAGTAGGAAAACCGAAATCTTTGCTAACTCGTTGTATTGGAGCGGAGTGGAGGTTTAAATACCTGGAGGTACTGATGTCATGCAATAGGGCCGCCCCCGAGGTTCCTGCCATGCCGTGTTTAAGAACGTGGGCAGTGTACGCGCGCCCTAGGAGGCCTCAGGAAGAAGCATGGTGGACGGGGATGCCCATGCTGGCTCAGAGACGCCGAGGGGTTTGGCAAACAGCAGCAGAGGCAGCCATCTTCCCAAAGGAGGAGGAGAAAGGTAAAAGAGAGGTGAGACAGAGCGGTCACAACAGTACCCTCTCTTCAAAGGGCCCCCTCCAGGACCTCTTCCTGGTGGTCTGGGTTTTCGAAGTGTGCAAGATGAAATTGATGTACCATATCTTTATCCATGATGTTGGCCAGAGGCTCCCATGAGTTTTCTTCTGGTCCATAACCCTCCCAGGAGATGAGGTATTCCCACATCTTGCCTCTCTTACGGACATCCGAGATGTCATCTACAGCATATTCAATATCGTCCTCAGTGTCCAGATTTGTGGGTTCTGGGGTCATCTTGGAGAACTCCGAGAGCATCAAGGGTTTTAGCAGAGAGACATGGAAGGCAGAGAGACATGGAAGGCAGAGAGACGTGTATTCTCATTGATGGAGGTAATTTCAAACTGTACGTCAGATCTCCCAAGCGCTGAAGGATTGCAAAGGGTCCTACATAGCAAGGTGCAAAATGAGCTGATGGCAGTTTAAGACAGAGGAACTTGGTACTCAGCCAGACTTTGTTTCTAGGATGAAACTGAGGCACTTCTCGATGGTGAGCATCATAGATTTTTTTTTGCTTTCTGTCCTGCTTTAAGGAATAGATCCTTCGTTTGCTTCCAAAGCTGAGATAACTCTGCTGCAGTGGCCTGTGCTGCAGTAGAAGCCACCGATAAGGGAATTGGCAGAGGAGGAAATGGTTGTCGTCCATAAATGAGTTGAAAAGGAGAAAACCCCGTAGATGTAGCAGGATGCGAGTTGATAGTGAATTCTTCCCAAGGTAGCAGTTCCGCTCAGTCACTCTGTCTCGAGTTAACGTAGGACCGTAGAAACTGTTTAAGCGTTCTGTTCATTCTTTCAGTCTGTCCATTAGACTGAGGGTGGTAAGCGGAGGTCAAGTCCAAGGAGATGTTAAACTTTTGACATAGGGCTCTCCAGAACTTAGCAGTGAATTGTACTCCTCTGTCGGACAGTATATGCTTAGGCATTCCATGAAGGCGGAAGATATGTTTGATGAAGAGTCTCACTAACTCCATGGCAGAGGGTAATCATGGCAAGGCTACAAAATGTGCCATTTTGGAGAAGCGATCGACAGTGACCCAAATGGTATTGTTTCCATTGGAGAGTGGTAAATCTACCACGAAATCGGTTGCTATATGTGTCCAGGGTTCATCTGGCGCTGGCAGGGGTTGTAACAGACCCCAAGGACGTCCGGATGTCAGTTTTTGCTTGGCACAAACAGCACAGGAACCCACATAAGCTTGTACATCCTTCTTCATGGTTGGCCACCAGTAATACCGCTGTAACATGGCCAAGGTATGACTCTATCCAGGATGGCCGGCCAGGCGGGAATCATGCGCCCACTTCAACAGTTTCTTCCTTTGACTTCTATCCACAACCGTCTTCCCGGTGGGTACAGCATGGGATCAATAATGTGATGGGGTTCGTCAGTCACATTCTGAGGGGAGAAAGGTCATGACAGGGCATCAGCCTGGGTGTTCTTCTCTCCTGGACAGTATTTCAAAAGGAAATCGAATCTGTTAAAGAACAGTGACCATCTTGCTTGACGGTGATTGAGTCGTTGTGCATGTCTGAGGTACTCCAAGATCTTGTGATCATTGTACACTACTATCTGATGTTGTGCACCTTCCAGCCAAGGACGCCACTCCTCAAAGGCCAGCTTTATTACGAGTAACTCTTTGTCTCTGATTCCGTAATTTCTTTCGGCAGGCGAGAACCGCCTCGAGAAGAAGGAGCAGCGATGGAGCACATTGGATTCACTGTACTGGCTCAATACCACTCCCACGCCGACATCTGATGCGTCAACCTTGATGATGAATGGGCGATGCGGATCTGGATGGTGAAGGCACGGCTTCTTTTGAAAAGCCTCTTTGAGATTCAGCAAGGCTGATATTGCTTCAGGAGACCAGTTGGCAGGGTTGGCCCCCTTTCTGCTCTTTGCTGTGAGAGGTTCTGTCAATGATGAATAGTTCTTGATAAAGGAACGGTAGTAGTTCGTGAAGCCCAAGAAGCGGCGCAGTGCCTTTAGGTTTGTAGGTTGGGGCCAATCTCGGATGCTTTCTAATTTCTTGGGGTCCATCTGAAACCCATTCTTTGAAACAATGTATCCCAGGAAGGGTACAGACTCCTTGTGGAACTTTCACTTCTCTAGTTTTGCGTATAAGTGGTACTCCCGCAGGCGTCTTAGAACCTTCTTGACGTCCTCTTGATGTGTTTCTAGATCTTGGGAAAAGATCAGGATGTCATCAAGGTACACTACTACACATTGATATAGTAAGTCCTGTAAGATGTCGTTCATCATATTTTGAAAAACTGCAGGTGCGTTACTTAATCCGAAGGGCATGACGGGATATTCGAAGTGTCCATCGCGGGTGTTAAAGGCTGTTTTCCATTCGTCACCCTCCAAATGTGCACCAAGTTGTAAGCCTCTTTGAGATCCAATTTAGAAAATATCTTGGTTCCCTGGATCCTGTCAAATAGTTCAGAAATTAAGGGCAGGGGATACCGGTCCTTGATGGTAATCTCATTCAGACCCCTAACGTTGATGCAGGGACGTAAAGTGCCATCTTTTTTTCCCCACAAAAAAGAATCCTGCACCAGCCGGAGATTTGGAGGGTCTGATAAATCCTTTTTGAAGGTTCTCTTGTATATAGGTGGACATGGCCTTAGTCTCTGCTGCGGAAAGAGGGTAGACACTTCCTTTTGGAGGCTCAGAACTGGGTTTCAGGTTTATAGCACAGCTTGTTTAGAGAAGACATCCTGGAAGGAGGCGTATTGTGGAAGTAGGCCTGGTAAAGATGGTGTAGTGGGCATGCATATCATTGGAGAAACTTCTGCGAGACACCGGCCATGACAGGCAGGTCCCCACCGGGATAATTCCAGCGTTGCCCAGTTAAACTGTGGCATATGATCCTATAGCCAGGGCAGTCCGAGCACCACCGGATGCATGGCCTTTTCCAATACGAGCAAGGAGATGGTTTCAGAGTGCAAAGCTCCGGTGCGCAGGCCAATGGCCTAGGTAATCAGTGAAACCTCTGCAGGAAGTGGCTCTCCATGAATTGAAGATAATAGCAATGGCATAGCTATTGGTGTGGTAGGAATCTGTAGATGTTCCACTAAGCGTTTTAAGATGAAATTTCCTCCGGACCCAGAGTCTACGAGGGCAAGGGTCTGAAACTCAAAGCTTCCAAAGATAAGTGAAACTGGTAGAGACAATGGAGGAGTTGGAGTGGTGAGGCCTAGGAAGAGTCCTCCTGCGGATCCTAGGCCTGTATGTTTCCCGGACAGATGGGACATGTTTGGACAGCATGGCCCGATTGGTCACAGTACATGCATAACCCCATGCGTTTGCGGAATCGTCTCTCTTTAGAAGTTAAATGACTTCGTCCTAGTTGCATAGGCTCGTCTTCTTCTATGGAAGCAGACGGTAGACTCGAGGCAATTGGCACAGGTCTAGGACGGTTAGCTCCTGGGACAGGCTTCCAAGGACTCTTAGCCTCTTGAGTCCAGTCTCGAATACGGCAGTCAATTCTCCCGGCCAGTTCCATGAGAGACTCAAGGGTATCAGGCAGATCACGAGCCACCAGTTTGTCCTTTAAACGAGAGTTGAGACCCTCCGTAAAGATAGCATGCAAACATCCTAGTTCCCAGTGTAGTTCGGATGCTAAAGTCTTGAATTCAATCACATAGTCTGATAGCGGCTTATTACCTTGCTGGAGGTGAAGAAGAGTGGATCCAGCGATGGTGTGGCGAGCCGGGTCGTCGAAGACAGACTTGAAAAGTTTCAGAAATCCGGAAAGGTCATTCAGGATAGGATCTTCACGTTCCCATAACTGTGAAGCCCAAGCTAAGGCTCTCCCTTCAAGTAGAGATAGGATATAGATGGTCTTGGATGCTTCTGTGGGAAAGAGGGTAGGCTGCAGTGAGAAATGCATACTGCATTGGTTGATAAACCCTCTACATATCCGTGCTTCTCCCGTTAAACGGGTAGGCGTATATAACCACAGACAGTAATTCTTTCACTGGAGTTGCCGAAGTGTTCAGTTGTGCATGTAACTGATTGAAGGCGGCAGCCAGGCATTCCAGAGACTTTTGTTGCTCCATGATCCACTGGGCTAGGCCAGGAATGGCCTGCAAGGCTGCGAGCTGAGCCGAGTCCATAGAGTTAGCAATCTGTTGTGTTTGTGGCATAATGTGGACTCTTGGTCGAAGTGGCGATGACTCCTTCCACAGGGAGGGACCCTGTGGGGAACCACAACTAAAGGCTAGACTCAATAGCAAGCAGACACAGAGGAAAAGAGAAAACTTTATTATACTGCTGTGATGAAGATGATACTCGTCCAAGAACGACAGTGCTATAGTCCAGTGATATCACAGTAAGGCTCCAGAAAGTCTCAGTAGTACTGTAGTTGATGATCTCACCCAGATGTAGCAAAGGTCTGGTTCTGCAGCACGGGATAGGCAGTGAACCTGAATGGTGGAATGAGGAAAGCTTGGAGCGTAGAGGTACTCACAGGGTAGCAGCGATGATAGCTTCCTTTGGTAGTCGAGTGAAGAGAAGGACCCGTGGTCTGAGGTGCAGAATACCCAGTGCAGGATAGGCCCTTGAGGAGCGAGTACCTAGGAGTGCCGAGGGTACCTGGAATAAAGCAGACAAGACCCCGAGGGGCGGGTGTCCTGAAGGTTAGGCTGAATAACCCCAGAGGGCAAGTAGAAGTGAGGGGCCCCCTAGGAGCGGGTACCCAGAGCTTCAGTAGGTAGCAAAATACCCAGTAGGGTAGTGAGGAATCCAAGCGAGCAGCTCAGAAACGGTCAAAGTAGCAAAACTGAAGCCCTTGCTAACTCGTTGTATTGGAGCGGCGTGGAGGTTTAAATACCCGGAGGTACTGATGTCATGCGGTGGGGCCACCCCCGAGGTTCCCGCCATGACGTGTTTAAGAACATGGGCAGCATGCACGCACGCACCCTAGGAGGCCTCAGGAAGAAGCATGGCGGACGGGGACATCCATGCTGGCTCGGAGACGCTGAGGGGTTCAGCAAACAGCAGCAGAGGCAGCCATCTTCCCAAAGGAGGAGGAGAAAGGTAAAAGAGAGGTGAGGCAGAGTGGTCGCAGCCGTCTGTGACCGACGGAAGCAACACGCTATTCCCTAAGTCAACTTGGTTAATAGCAGATTATAGACCTCTCTTCCAGGAACTTATCCAAACCTTTTTTAAACCCAGCTACACTTACTGCCTTAACCACATCCTCTGACAATGAATTCCAGAGCTTAATTGTGCATTGAGTGAAAAAGAATTTTCTTTGATTTGTTTTAATTGTGCTACTTTCTAACTTCCTGGCATGCCCCCAGTCCTTGTATTGTCTGAAAGAGTATATAACCAATTCACATTTACTGATTCAAGTCCATTCATGATTTTGTAGACCTCTATCATATCCCCCCACAACTGTTTCTTCTGCAAGTTGAACTGCCCTAACATCTTTAACCTTTCCTCATAGGGCAGCATTTCCATGCCCTTTTTCATTTTGGTTGCCCTTCTCTGTATGTTCTCCAGGGCAACTATATCTTTTTAAAGATGCGGCGAACAGAACTGAACACAGTATTCAAGGTGTGGTCTAACTGTGGACCGATACAGAGGCATTATGACATTCTCCATTTTATTTACCATTCCCTTACTAATGATTCCTAACAAGGGGGCTGATGCAATATCAGGTGCTGAGCTCAGTGCGCCACTAAACACATGGATGGATGCATGTTTTGGATTCGCTAGACATATGCCCAATGCAATATTGGGATTAGCATGTCCAAAATATGCAATCATACCGACTTGTACCTAATAGCGCTCATCACATGCAAATGCCATGTTGATGAGCGCTATCAGCTAGTACTTTCGACGTAAAAAAAATGTGCGCCTGATGCACACATTTCAACCCTCAAAAAATTAGCACCAGCCAAGAGCTGGTGTTTAGTTTTGAGGCACCCCAAACCATGGTCAGAAAAGTAAAAAATACAGCTTTTCTGTGTTTCCTCCTACTTAATATCATTGCAATACTAAGTAGGAGGAACCACAGAAAGTGGCAACATGAAAAAAAAAATATTGACAGCAGTCAGGTTAGGAAAAGGGAAGCTCAATTTACGAGCATCTATTTTCTTAACCCATGGCTGTGTGTTGCGGTCTCGGTCGCCACGGTGGCGTCCGAGGCCTTACCTTCTCTTCCGGTCCCGGAGTCTCGCCGCGTTCCGCGGATTCGGGACCCTGACTGCAGCTCCCTTCTGCCGCTCCGACCCTGCACCACAGCTCCCGCTCTCTGCTCTGACCCTGCACGGCCTGCAGGGCCTTCAGGCGCCATGCACCGGCTCCCTCTTCGCCGCCGGCGTCCTCCCGCGGCTAGCCCCGCCCCTAGGCACGCGCGCGCGGTTCTGCCCTGTTTTTAAAGGGCCCAGCGCGGGAAAGCACGGCTCCTCCCTTTCCTGACGTCAGACGCTGCAGGGCTATTTAAGCCCTGCAGTTCCTAGCCTTCCTTGCCTTGCAACGAGGTTCCCTACTTCTGGTAGCTCTGAGTTGCGTTCCTGGATTGCCTGTTTCCTGCCTGACTCCGCTTTGCCTGACTCCGCTTGCCTGTCTCCTGCCTTGACCTCGGATAGCTTGACCACGCTTGTCTTCAGCCTGCCTTGACTCCGGTCCGTGACTTCGACTCCTGTTGTCTTCAGCCTGCCTCGACTCCGGTCCGTGACTTCGACTCCTGTTGTCTTCAGCCTGCCTCGACTCCGGTCCGTGACTTCGACTCCTGTTGTCTTCAGCCTGCCTTGACCCCGGTCCGTGACCCAACGTCTGCTTGCTCGCCGCCCGCCCAGACTCCTGTCCGGGATCCACTCCTGGGTTTCTTCGTTCTCGCCTAAGTCCCAGCGGTCCGGGTCCCTACGGGCTCCTCCTGGGGGGACCTCGGGCTTCCAGGGCGAAGACTCCTAAGTCCTAGCAACCCGGGCTCCCACAGCTCCTCTGGAGGAGTCACGGGTTTCCAGGTGAAGCTCCAATTGCCCAGTGGGAGTTCTGCCTACCGACTGTTCCTTCGGGTCGGTCGGCCTAAGGATCCACAACCGGATTGTCTCCATCGCAACAGCTGTGCACAGGTTAGGAAAACGGACACTCAGATTGTCCATTTTACTTACCTGCGCACAGCCACTTCTCCTGGGCGTTCGATGCCATGGACATGCCAGGAATGTGCAATTTATCCATTGCGTGTCCCTTTTAGCATGCCAGCTCATTTGAATATTACATCGAGCACCCAAGAAAGGGGAAGTGCATGCATTCAAAAAACACGCATCCAGGTTGGACGCGTGTTTTTTGTGTGCATAATATTGCAATGGCCCCATTGTATTTGCTTTTTTGACCGCCACAGCACACTGAGTTGATTTCAATGTATTTTCCACTATGATGCCCAGATATTTTTCCTGGGTGGTAACACCTAACATGGAACCTAACATCGTTTAGCTACTGCATGGATTATTTTTCCCTGTATGCATCAATCTGCACATGTCCACATTACATAGAAATATAGAAACAGAGAAATGACAGAAGAAAAGGACCAAATGGTCCATCCAGTTTGCCCAGTAAGCTTTTGGTTATATCTGCTGTGCCTTGTAGGTTACCCCATGCTTATCAGTTTCCCACACTATAAAAGTCAGGACCTTCGTTGGTTGCTGTTTGAAACCAATTCCCCATTATGCCTTGCCATTGAAGCAGAAATCAATGTTTGTGTTGCATCAATAGTATCAAAGCTTAATGGTTAAGGGTAGTAACCGCCGCATCAGAAAGTTACCCCCATACTTGTTTCCCTGACCATAAAAGTCGGGGCCCTCGTTGATCACTGTATGAATCCAATTCCCCTTTTTCCCCTGCTATTGAAGCAGAGAGCAATGATGGAGTTGCATCAACAGTATCAAGGCTTATTAGTTAAAGGGTAGTAACCACACCAGCACCAGCACCAGCACCAGCAATTTACTCCATGCACTCTTTTCTTCATTTCCATCCTTTAGCCTTTAGGGATCCATATTATTTATCCCATGCCATTTTGAATTCTTTCACTGTTTTGGTTTACACCACCTCCTCTGGAAGGCCATTCCAGGCATCCACCATCCTCTCCGTGAAGAAATATTTTCTGATGTTGGTTCTGAGATGTCCTCCCTGGAGTTTCATTTCTACTGATTTCTTTCCAATGGAAAGGTTTGACATTTGTACATCATTAAAACCTTTCAGGAATCTGAAGGTCTGTATTATATCACCGCTTTGCCTCCTCTCTTCCAGGTTATACATATTCATATTCTTCAGTCTCTCCCCATAGGTTTTCTGATTTTGGTAGCCCTTCTCTGGACCATCCCCATCTTGTTTCTAACCCTTTTGAGATAAGGGCTCCAGAACTGAACACAATACCCCAGGTGAGGCCTCACCAAGGACCTGTACAAGGGCATCACCACCTCCATTTTCTTACTGGTTATTCCTTTTTCAATGCAGCCCAGCATTCTTCTGGCTTTAGCTATCATCTTCTCAATTTGCTTCACCCTCTTCAGATCGCCAGAGACTATCACCCCAAGATCCCATTCTTGGTCCATGCACATCAGCCTTTCCCCACCCCATCACATACAGTTCTTTTGGATTACTGCATCCCAGATGCAAGACTCTGCACTTCTTGACATTGAATCCCAGCTGCCAAATCTTCAAACATTATTCAAGGTTTTGTACATCATTTTTCATTCTCTCTATTCCTTCATGTATGTCCACTCTGTTGCAGGTCTTGGTATCATCCGCAAATAGACAAATATTACTTTCTGTCCCTTCCGCAATGTCGCTTACAAAGATATTGAACAGAACTGATCTCAAGACTGATTCCTGTGGCACTCCACTTAAGACGGCTCTCTCTTCAGAATAGGTTCCATTTACCATTACACGCTGTCTTCTATCAGTCAACCAGGTTGTAATCCACGCCAATACCTTGGAGCTCACTTCGAAGCTTCTTATTTTGTTCACAAGCCTCCTATGTTGCGAAACAGAAGGTGGACCCCTGTTCCAAGGTAGAGTTAGCACTATCCAAAAAGGGAGTCATCCTTTTTAGGTCTCTACCGTCGGAGGGCAAGGCCTGAGGATGCAGACGTAGAATGAAGACTTCACCCTGGAAGCTCGCGATCCCCCCAGGAGGAGCCCATAGAGACCCGGTCGCTGGGACTTAGGAGACTCCCTGAAGACTGAATGTAAGTCTGGATGCAGGCGCCTCCTGCAGGTTGTGGATTCCAGATGGCTGGCGCCTCCAGCAGGTCGTAGTCAGTCCAGGAGTGGGAGTCGAAGAATAGTCAAGAGCCAGTCCAAGGGTCAAATACCAGAGGAGGGTCGTAAGCTGGTACAGGGACAAGTCAGGAGCATGGTCCGAAGCCGGTCCAGGAGCAAACCAGGAGAAGGGTCCGAAGCCGTCCAGGATTAAACCAAGAAAATCACCACAGCCGGTCCGAAGGTCAAAAGCCAAGGAATCAGTCCAACGGGGTGAGGAGCAGGAACAGGACGAAGAGCAGAACCGAACCAGGAACATGGAGCTCAGGCAAACCTCAGCTAGGAGCCTCAATACCAAGGCAAGGTCTGAGGAGCAGACATAGAATGAAGACTTCACCCTGGAAGCTCGCAATCCCCCCAGGAGGAGCCCATAGGGACCCGGTCGCTGGGACTTAGGAGACTCCCTGAAGACTGAATGTAGGTCTGGATGCAGGCGCCTCCTCCGGGTTGTTTAGAGCCACGCGCGCAGCTGAAGATTTAATTTAAAGAGGCCAAGACAGGACTCCTCCCTCAGCTCAGGTATTTAAGGCAAGGTCTGCTCCTCAGACCTTGCCTTGATATTGAGGCTTCTAGACTGGGTGATTCCAGAGCTCTGAGTTCCTGGTTCCTGGTCTTGTTCTGGTTCTTCATCCTGCTGCTGCTCTCCCCTCTTGTTGGACTGTTTCTTCTGGATTGCTCCTGGACTGGCTTCCGACCATTCTCCTGGATCGCTCCTGGACTGGCTTACGACTCTTCTTCGGGCTTGGACCTTGGACCAGTTTGTTGACCATTCTTAGGCCTCTCCTCCTGGACTGACATATGACCTGCTGGAGTCATCAGCTATCTGGAATCCATGACCTGCAGGAGGCGCCTGCATCCAAACCTATATTCAGTCTTCAGTGATTCTCCTAAGTCCAAGTGGCCTGGGTCCCTAGGGGCTCCTTCTGGGGGGACCACGGGCTTCCAGTGGCGAAGTACTCGTTCAACTACTGAAGCATCTGGCTTTGACTTCCGACAGTAGAGACCTAAGAGGGGATTGTCTCCTATATAGTGCTAATACTACCTCAGACCAAGGGTCCACCTCCGGATTTGTAACAGAATACCAAGGCCATGGACCCGGCAGAGGCTTCAGCTCGCCAGGCCATTCCTGGACTGGCCCAGAAGGTTATGGAGCACGGAACGGGTACATGGCGTCTTCCATGGAGCGACTCAATGCCCGTCTTGATTCTGTAGCTGTGGCTCAGGCAGCTCCTCCACCATTACCACTATCATCTGTGATGCAAGGAAATAACCGTTCAACGATTCCATTACCTATTCCTCCACGTTATTCTGGTGGCCCTCGCTTGTGCCAGGGATTCCTTGACCAATGCAGCATGCACTTCCATCTTTAAGCCTCCCTCTTCCCGGATGATCTTACAAGTCCTCGTGTAAGATCCCCATATATCCTGTCTTTGTTAGAGGGTAAGGCTCTGGCTTGGGCTTCTCCCTTCTGGCGACGGGCAGACCCAATCCTGCAAAACCTTCCTAAATTCTTGGAGCTGTTCCAAACAGTATTTGATGATCCAGGAAAGCAAGTAGTCGCTGGTTCCAATCTTCTACAACTTCGACAAGGAGGTCGGCCACTGGCTGATTACAGCATTGAATTTAGAACACTTGCATCCGAACTCCATTGGGAGGAGAGCTGTCTCCGGTCCATATTTTTGGAGGGTTTATCACCCAAAATTAAGGAAGAAATGGCAGCCTGCGAGTTACCTCTCTCTTTGCATTCTATTATTGAATTAATAACCAGGATTGACACCCGTCTACAGGAAAGAGCTCGTGAGGGATCAAGTACGAGAAGGCGCATGGCAGGTACTACTCCTTCTCGCCCCTTTTCTTCCATCTCTTGAACTGCATCCACCACAGAAGGGACTGTCAAAGAACTGATGCAGTTAGGTCATTGTCCTCTCTCTCCTGAGGAACGGCAAAGACGCTGTAAGGCAGGCCTCTGTCTATATTGTGGAGGATCAGGCCATCTCATTGCTTGTTGTCCAACACGTCCAGGAAACTCCCAAGCCTAGGCTCTATCGGGGGAGTAACCCTAGGCATCACTTCCCCGGCTCCCCCACTAACTCTGCTTGTCACCCTGTTTCTTGGAGATCACAGGTTCTCCACTCTGGCTTTAGTAAATTCCGGGGCCGGAGGAAATTTCATCCGGCAAGATGTGGTAGAACAACTGCACATTCCTACTCGTCTGTGTCCAAAGCCATTAATTATATCTTCCATCCACAGAGATCCCCTGCCGGGGAGAATAACTCATCACAAGGTTCCAATGGAGTGCCACATTGCACCGAACCACACTGAACGATTCACCTTCTATGTCATCCAGAAAGCCATTCATCCAATAGTTCTTGGTATTCCATGGTTGCAACGTCACAATCCATAGTTCGACTGGACATCTTTAAAACTTATCCACTGGGGTCGAGCATGCTATAAGACCTGCATTAAAGGATCAAACCTCTCCAGTAGTTTCATCTGCACCTCCCATCTTGAGGGATTGCCTTCACAGTACAGTCAGTTTGCGGACGTCTTCTCCAAAACAGCTGTGGACACTTTGTCTCCACACTGAGAATTTGATTGCAATATTAATCTGGTTCCTGGAGCTACCCTGCCTCGCGGTAGGGTCTATCTGTTATCCGCCTTGGAGACCCTTGCTATAACAGAATATATCCAAGATAATTTACAGAAGGGATTTATTAGACGATCCAAATCTCCAGCCAGGGCTGGCTTCTTCTTTGTTGGGAAAAAAGATGGGACTCTGCGTCCATGTATTGATTTCCGTGGGCTAAACGCCATCACTATCAAAGACCGATATCCATTGCCGCTAATAGCTGAACTCTTTGACCGTTTACAGGGGGTCAGGGTGTTCTCTAAGTTGGATCTTCGAGGAGCATATAATCTTATCAGGATACGGGAGGGTGATGAGTGGAAGATGGCTTTCAACACCAGAGATGCACATTATGAATATCTAGTCATGCCTTTCGGATTGACTAACGCTTCAGCAGTATTTCAGCATCTCATCAATGAGATATTCTGAGACCTGCTTTATGTCTGTGTTGTAGTCTATCTAGATGACATTTTGATTTTATCTTCCAATTTACAGACGCATTGACAACACCTTACTCAGGTTTTATAATGCCTAATAGAAAATCATCTCTATGCAAAGATCGAAAAATGCATTTTCGAACAAGAGTCACTACCATTTCTGGGGTATATCATCTCCAAACAAGGCTTCCAGATGGACCCCCCTCCAAATTGAAATGTATTCAAGAATGGCCCAAACCTAACGGATTACATGTGCTCCAGCAATTCCTTGGTTTCACTAACTACTATCGTAGTTTTATTCAGAATTTCTCTAAATTAGCGGCACCCTCACAGCTCTTACTCATAAAGGGGCAAACATCAAGTCCTGGCCTTTAGAGGCTGAAGAAACGTTCCTTGCGCTCAAAAACGTCTTCCTCAAAAAACCTTGCCTTCGGCATCCTGATCCCAGATGTCCATTTATGGTAGAGGTAGAGGCCTCAGCCAAAGGGGTAGGAGCTGTTTTAAGCCAGAATGACCCTACTGGAACTTCTCATCCTTGCTCCTACTTTTCTAAGAAATTTTCATTGGCTGAATGTAATTACTCCATTGGCGACAAAGAGCTTCTTGCCATTAAACTGGCATTTGAGGAGTGGCGGCAGCTGGAGGGAGCTCAAGATCATATAACAGTCTACACTGACTATAAGAAACTGGTGTACCTTCAACAAGCCCAACGTCTAAACCTGCGTCAAGCTCGTTGGGCGCTTTTTTCCACACGTTTTAACTTTGAACTGCAATATCGCCCAGCGAACAAGAACATTAAGGCAGACACCCTATCCCGATCCTTCTCTGCTGAAGATATTGATGAGCCTATTCAACATATTATAGACCCGGCTTGCATCATCCTCTCTGCGACATTCAAGGTTCCACCCGGTAAACCGGTGGTGCCTAAGAGACTGCATAACAAAGTTCTGGCCTGGGGGCACGATTCTCAGTTAGCTGGATACCTGGGACGAGCCGGGATGCTAACACTCCTCCAACAATAGTATTGGTGGCCTGAGATGCGCAAAGATGTTTGAGCATATGTTGATTCTTGCCCAACCTGTGCTCAACATAAGATTCCTACTGGAAAGACTTGGGGACTTTTACAGCCGTTACCTACTCCCACGAAGCCTTGGACGCATATCTACACAGACTTTATTGTGGATCTTCCACCATCAGAGGGCAACACAGTATTATGGGTAGTAGTGGATCGATTTTCAAAAATGGCCCACTTCATCCCGCTACCCTCTCTCCCGTCAGCTCCTCACTTGGCCCAACTATTCATGCTTCATATCTTCTGTCTCCTTGGTCTTACTCAACACATCGCATCTGATCACGGCCCTCAGTTCACGGCCCGTTACTGGCTCAATCTTTGTAAGAAGTTTTGCATTTCTTTGGACTTTACCACTGCATTTCACCCTCAAGCAAACGGTCAGGCAGAACGTACAAATCGTACTTTAAAACAATTTCTTTGGATGTATGTCAACTCCCGTCAGGACGATTAGGAGACACTGCTCTCGTGGGCTGAGCTCTCCCACAACTCACATGCCGGTACCTCAACAGGGGCTTCCCCTTTTCAGATTGTTTTTGGACGACAACCCAGGCAGCCTTTACCTTTTCCCTTGCCAGTACCATCACCGGCAGCCCAGCTCACTGCAGTACAGTTGCGGCGGCTCTGGGTTCATACCCAGAAAATGCTCCATAAAGCGGCTCATACCGCAAAGACATTTGCTGATAAGCATCGACGACCTGCTCCCAAGTTTCGCCTGGGAGAAAAGGTGTGGCTTAGCACCAGGCACATCCATTTGAGAGTTCCTTCCATGAGACTGCCCCCCCCCCCCCCCCCGTTATATTGGGCTATTTCCGGTGCTGCGACAGCTAGGCCCTTTGACTTATCAACTTTGTCTGCCGACCACATTGAGAATCTATAACTCCTTCCACATGTCCCGTTTGAAACCTTTGGTCCTGACCTGGCCTACTCGGAAGGTTCCTGAAGCACCTCAACCCAGGGCAGAGGAGGAGATTATATATCAGGTGCGTGAGATGCTTGATGTCCGGAAACGCAGCAACACATGGGAATACCTCCTAGCTTGGGAGGGATTCGGGCCTAAGGAGAATTCCTGGGAGCCTGCTAAGAACATCCTGGACGAGACTCTTCTCAAGAACTTTCACACTGAACACCCAGGAAAACCTAAGCTTTCTAGGAGGAGGCCTAAAGGAGGGGGTACTGCTATGGCCGCCGGCTGCAGCAGTCCGTGACCGGGGCCAGGTACCTGCATGCTGCCTCTGGGGCTCTTGCTGGAGCAGGCAGCCCTCTCCTACGCTCCCTGCATGGCCGCTGCCGCTGCTGAGCCCAGCCACATGGTTCCTGTTAGGCCGGGCTGACTCCGACTCCTCCGGGTTGTTTAGAGCTGCGCGCGCGGCTGAAGATTTAATTTAAAGGGGCCACAACAGGAAGTTGTCATGACTCCTTCCTGGGACTCCTCCCTCGGCTCAGGTATTTAAGGCAAGGTCTGCTCCTCAGACCTTGCCTGGGTATTGAGGCTTCTAGTCTGGGTGGTTCCAGAGCTCCGTGTTCCTGGTTCCTGGTCTTGTTTTGGTTCTTTGTCCTGCTGCTGCTCTCCCCTCTTGTTGGACTGTTTCTCCTGGATTGCTCCTGGACCAGCTTCCGACCATTCTCCTGGGTTGCTCCTGGACCGGCTTCCGACCATTCTCCTGGATCGCTCCTGGACCGGCTTACGACTCTTCTTTGGGCTTGGACCTTGGACCGGTTTGTTGATCATTCTTCGGCCTCTCCTCCTGGACTGACATATGACCAGCTGGAGGCGCCAGCTGTCTGGAATCCATGACCTGCAGGAGGCGCCTGCATCCAGACCTATCTTCAGTCTTCAGCGATTCTCCTAAGTCCAAGCGGCCCAGGTCCCTACGGGATCCTCCTGGGGGGACCACGGGCATCCGGTGGCGAAGTACTCGTTCAACTACTGAAACACCTGGCCTCGCCTTCCGACGGTAGGGACCTAAGAGGGGATTTTCTCCTAGGTAGCCCTAACTCGGACCAAGGGTCCACCTCCGGATTCGTAACAGACCAATCAGCATGATAAGTGGGCTGAGGCTATTGCTGAAGAACTTTCATCTCACAACAGGATGAAACCTGGAAATTAATGCCAAGAAAGAAGGACTTGAAAATAATTCAATCAAAGTGGGTATTTATGTATAAAATCTGGTCCCAATGATAATGTAGCATGATGTAAAGCATGACTAGAGGCTGTTGGTTATAATCAACGAAATGGAATAGACTATCAAGAAACATATTCACTAGTAATGAAAATGAAACTTTTAGATTATTGGCTTTAGCAAATGAAGGAAATTTAATTATGTGACAATCTGATGTGAAAACAGTGTATCTTTATGGGGAACTACAAGAAGAAATCTATATGAAGCAGCCTCCAGGGACTGTTTTTGAGCTTGCAACAAGTCATGCATGGTGCATGACATTAGACCAAATATTACACAACTAGGGTTATCATTAATTAGAATCAGATCAATGCATCTATATTCTTTGACAAGGGGAATATGCTATATTAGGTTTTTTTTATGTAGATGACATGTTAGTAGTAATAACAATTGACAAACTTCTATAAGAGAAAGTCTTTTTTTTCTAAAGGCTAAGATTGAATTAAAAGATTTAGGAAATCTAAGTCGAACCTTAGGCTTAGGCTTTGACATTGACAATTGTTTTTCTCTGCATTTCTTTCTATCAGTCAAAAGAACTGTACTGAAGAAATTCTAAAGAATTTTGTCATGAGTAACTGTAAGCCAGTTTCAACACCCATTGAGCTAAACCATAAAGAAAATGAAGATCCACAAGCATTAGATCAGGAGTAGGCAACTCCAGTCCTCGAAAGCCACAATCTGGTCTGGTTTTTAAGATATCCACACTGAATATTTATTAGATACATTACATGCACTGATTCCATTGCATGCAATTGTATCTCATGCATGTTCATTGTGGATATCCTGAAAACCAGACTGGCTTGAGGCACTCATGGAATGGAGTATACCCTTGGACTAGATCATCCAGATGTTCCATACCAGAGTCTTCTTGTAAGTTTGATGTTTCTTGAACAGGCAACAAGACTAGATATTACATTTAGAGTTCATTAATTGAGCTGTTTCAGTACGTGCTATACAACTGAGCACAGGAAGATGGCCATATGTATTCCCAGGTATGTTCAGGGAACAAAAGATAATATATTGTGTTACAAAACGTCTGGAGACAGAATAATTTGTTATTTAGCTGCAAGTTGGAACTCTTGGACTCAAGATGGAACATCTACCAGAGGTTATGTATACACGCTATCACAAGCAGCAATTATCTGAAAAGCTGTAAAACAACAGATGGTGTGCTTATATACTTGTGAAGCTGAATATATCGCTCTATGTGACACTATCAAAGAAGGAGTGGTTAGCTAAAATTCTGAAATAACTTGAATTTAACAAGTGCTATAAAAACTCATTTGACTTAAAAACTGAAGCCAATCCACAATGAAATTGGTAGAGTACAATTCTATAAAATATACCACTCACCAGAGTGAACAACTCAAAATCCCAAAACAAAATCACTCTGCAATTAAACTGATGAATATAAACACACTTCCTTAAATGATCAAAAAAATATGTGTAAAAAGGGGTTATTGCTTATAACCAATGGCTACCGACATCTAGTATTTTAATGAAGGTGCCCTAAATCATCATTGTCTCCCTTGTATTTGTGCAATGAACAGTGTTCTATTTTTATACTATTTTGTTACTCTTATTATGCAGTAAAATATACATTTTTCTGTAAATATTAGTTCTTCTATATCATTATATCAAAACAGTCTTAGAAAATTTCCAGCAAAGTCTTATTTATTTTTATTTATTTATAACTTTTATATACCGACATTCAAATGAATATCACATCAGTTCACATACAACTGGGGAGCCAAAAAACTAGTAGGGAGAAAGGAAGGATAAAGTTACAATTAACAGGGAATCGTAAGGAACGGGGTTAGAATGCGGAACGGTCTAAGGGACCAAGTGAGAGTAATAGCAGGAAGGATACAGCAAACTTAAAACTTTGTTGAGATAACAACTATATTACACAATATATTTACAAAAACTGTATGACAGTCAAAAGCACTAGCTGCTGCAGCAAGTTGTAGTGAAAATTTATAATATTTGGGGTTGTGAAGTTTCTAACGAACAATGAGCAGCATTTAAACGTATGGGATTTCCTCAATACCCAACACGGGTCGCTTTTCAAAAAAATCTTCCTCAGGTGTATAATTTTGCTCTCCCATTAATGTCGTCACTTTATCTCATCAAATCATAAAAATGCTGGAATGATTTTCATTACTCAAAAAACGCTCTGACTCATCAGTTTACTGACATCACCCAATGTTCAGTTTAAATGTTGAACAGCCTGCAACACAACCAATCAGATAAATAGCAAGAGAGAAAAACAAAGTAATAACTTCATTACTTGAATGTCATTAAAAGAATGAAAAATAATACAGAAAAATAATTGTATAAAAAGTATAAATTTCATAATAAAGATTGCCAATCCAATTCTTCATTTATGGCATCTTCATTAAAATACTAGATGTTGATGGCGATTGGTTATGAGCAATAACCCCTTTTTGTGCATATTTTTTTGATCATTTAAAGAAGTGTGTTTATATTCATCACTTTAATTGCAGAGAGTACAATTCAACATCGGCAAATAAAACACATTGAGGTTAATTTTCAAAGCCAAGTTATCCATCTAAGGGCCTGATTTACTAAGGCTTTTCTCCCATTCTGTTTCTATGGAAAAAGTGCTTAGTAAATGAGGTCCTAAATGGCCAGGTTCTGAATATTGTGCCACTTATCTGGCTAGATTTTAGCTGGCTAACTTAGGAAATTTTCAGTGCTAGTTGGCTAAAGCAGGTCAGAAGTTATCCAACCTTATGTGGCCATACAGCTTTCTACTTAACTGGATATCTTCAAAGATATCCGGTTAAGCAGCACAGTCAGAATAAAAAAAAAAAAAAAGAATAAAAGGGCCTGAGCCCTGATTTTCTCACTTCCCTACCTTAGTCCTGGATTTATCAAAATGCACTAAATACTGCATGCGATAGAAAAAGGGGTGTGTTTTATGGTAATAGGCAGTTTATCACAATTTGTGCTAATACCTATTACTGTAAATTGTGATAACTTTTTTGCACTTTGAGATAAGTGCAGTGTTTCCTACATACAACTACTCTCTCTCTCTCTCTCTCTCCCCCAGCATTTGAGAACACAATGCAACCTATTGCACAGCTTAACATTACTGAAAAATCAGCATTAGGGCTTTGCAAAACAGTAAGCCCACAATTCCTCTTTTTCAAATTTGCATTGCACCATGTGTTAAAGGGGTTTTCGCATGTGAAAACACCTTATAGCATTTTGATAAATGACCCCCATAATTAATAAAGGGCCATGTTGAGCTGTGCATTCCCCACCCTTCAAACATTTCTATGTTACTGAAAAAGTTGCAGTCTGAAGGTCTGGCACACCCCCAGCACCCTTCCCCATTTTCAGCAATATCTAATAAATCTTTCCTCCTTGCACCTTCCCACCCCCACCCACTCAGTCCCAATAGGCTCGACTGCACCTCTTCCCCAGACCCTCATCCCACCCTTCCCTGATACCAAATAAATAAATCCCTGCCAGGAGTGAGGTCTTAACGAAGTTGCCATATTGAGTCAGACCAAGGGTCTATCAAGCCCAGCATCCTGTTTCCAACAGTGGTCAATTCAGGATATAAGTACCTGGCAAGTACCCAAACACTAAGTAGATCTCGTGCTACTAATGCCAGTAATAAGCAGTGGATATTCCCTAAGTCGTTGTGCAGGAGGTGAACCCTTGGGCTGAGGTGGGGTTGACGCTACCCGTAGGAGGGATCCTATGGGTCCCCACCGTTGGCAGGCGGAGTGGGCTGACTGACGGAGGCCAGCTAAAGCTTTGCCATACCAGCCCTTGCTCTCCGTGGGTTGAGCCTTTGGGTACCGGGGCTGGCTGGAGTTAGGTGGGCTTCTGTATGTAGTCGTCAATGAGAAGATGGAGAGGTCAGCCCAGAGGCAGCAACAGTGGAACTGAAGAGTCTGTACTGGATGAGGCGGAGTCCCGGAGACCTGGACGCCAATAGGAGCCAAAGTCTGAAGGGGGCACCTGAGCAAGAACAGGCCGAAGTCTGAAAGGTCAAGTCCAGGACGTAGACAGTGGAAGCGTCGTAGAACAAGCTGATGTCAGGGCAGGCGGCAATCAAGGAGCAGTGGCAAGGCAAAGCTGAAGTCAGGTCCAGGAGAGAAGCACTAGCATGATGAGGCGAAGCAGAGATCTGGACTAGGAGATGATCAGTAGCGTGGTCAGGCAAAGCAGAGGTTGGGTCCAGGAGAAGATCAATAGCGTAGTCGGGCAAAGCAGAGGTCGGGTCCAGGAGAAGATCAATGGCATAGTCGGGCAAAGCAGAGGTCGGGTCCGGGAGAAGATCAATAGCGTAGTTGGGCAAAGCAGTGATCGAGTCCAGAAGAAGATCAGTCCGTAAGGAAAGCTGGGAAGCAGGAACACAAGAATGAAGAAGACAAACCAGGAACAGGAACTCAAAGGGAACAGGAACCAGGAACACGGAGAAATAACCAGGAGGCAACAAAGTACACGACCAGTGGGGAGACCTGTTGCAAAGGTGACTAACAGGAGCTGAGCCCAGCCTTATATACCGGAGCTTCAGCAACATCATTATCCGGGGCCGCGGCCAAGTTCCCGCCACAGATCCTTCAAAGGAAGCAGAGATGCACGTGCGCCTAGGGAGGAGCGCGGCGCTGGACAGCGGCGTCTCTCCGCGGACCACGTGGGGAGGCCTGCTGCGGAGCACAGGAGCGGTCATAGAACCAGAAGCACCGGGGACGGAGCTAGTGGCCTACAGCCACGAGGCAAGTGGAGCCAGACACTGGATTAGGCAGCAGAGAGTGGGAGGGCTGGCACATGCAACACAAGTCAGGTTGATTAATAGCAGTTTATGGACTTCTGCTCCAGGAACTTAACAAACTTTTTTGAAACTCAGCTACGCTAACTGCCTTAACCACATCCTCCAGCAATGAATTCCAGAGCTTAGTTGACCGTTGAATGGAAAAGAATTTTCTTTGATTTGTTTAAATGTGCTACTTGCTAACTTCATGGAATGTCCCCTAGTCCTTCTATTATCTGAAAGAGTAAATAACTGATTCATATTTACCTGTTCTAGTCCTCTCATGATTTTGTAGACCTCTATCATATCCTGCCTCAGCTGTTTCTTCTCCAAGCTGAACAGCACTAACCTCTTTAGCCTTTCCTCTTAGGGGAGCCATTCCATCCCCTTTATCATTTTGGTCGCCCTTCTCTGTACCTTCTCCGGTACAACTATATCTTTTTTGAGATGCGGTGACTAGAACTGCACACAGTACTCAAGGTGCGGTCTCACCATGGAGCAATACAGCGGCATTATGACGTTCTCCATTTTATTCACCATTCCCTTCCTAATAATTCATAACATTCTCTTTCCTTTTTTGACTACCACAGTACACTGAGCTGACAATTTCACTGTATTGTCCATTATGATGCATAGATTTTTTTTCTGGGTGTAACTTTTAATCTGAAAGCTAACATCATGTAACTATAGCATGGGTTATTTTTCTCTATATGCATCCCCTTGCACTTCTTTGCATTGAATTCCATCTTCCATTTGAACATAAGAACATAAGAAAATGCCATACTGGGTCAGACCAAGGGTCCATCAAGCCCAGCATCCTGTTTCCAATCTTCCAGTTTTGCAATTTATCACAATCCACTTGTGATTTAACTATTCTAAATAATTTTGTGTCATTGAAAATTTTATTACCTCACTTGTCCTTCCCTTTTCCAGATCATTTATAAATATATTAAAAAGCACTGGTCCAAAATACAGATCTCTGAAGCATACCATTTTTTACCTTTCTCCACTGAGAAAACTGACCATTTAATCCTACTCTCTGTTTCCTGTATTTTAATCAACTTGCAATCCACAAAAGTACATTGCCTCCTATCCCATGACTTTTTAATTTGCTTAGAAGCCTCTCATGGGGGATTTAGTCAAATGCCTTCTGAAAATCCAAAATCAATATATTAACCTGTCAGGGATGTGAGCCATTGTGCTGTGGCATGGTTGATGTAGCCTAGCAGGCTGATGGACACACCCTTTGACTGGACTGAACTGGACCTTCACCTCTACCGGCACTGTTCCCCACAGGTTGAACACTTGGGTTCCAGTGGCCAGCAGGACTTAGGTGAGTGTCCCTAGGGGCCTTCAGAGAGAGAAAGTCCAGAGCTAGACTGGGGTCAGGTCAGGCAGCAAAGTGCCAGATACCGGGTGTAGGCCAACGGTCCGGGCAGGTGGCGAGCAACGCATAGTCAGAATCCATAGCAGAGGTCAGGCAAGCACCAGAAGGAGGCAGGAACAAGGCTGGTCAAGGCAAAGCAGGCTGGACGAGGCAGGGCAGGCTGGATGAGCCTGGATAAGGCAGGACAGTCTGGACAAGGAAGACAGGCTGGACGAGGCAGGACAGATTGGATGAGGCAAGGCAGGCTAGACGAGGCAGGACAGGCTGGATGAGGCAAAGCAGGCTCCGGGAAAGCAGCACACACTGCAAACTGCAGGGGACTTTTTGCTGAGGAATTGATTTGTTGCACGACTGGGGTTTAAATTCCCTGCTGTGTTACAATATCACTGAGGTCCAGGGTCTGGATTCCCTGTGTGGGGCCCAGATAAGATGCATAGGTGCACATGCATGCCTAAGGCAAGCAGAGTTCCAATGGCAGTGTCCTGGGGATGAATGCGGCTGGAACACGGGATCATCCCGTGGCCAGCCAAACACTATAGTACCCAGCTTCTAACCTCTCCCCAGGTCTCTTGACTTGGACCTATGGGGAAGGCGTTAAAGGAATTCTTCTATCATTTGAGGGACTTGGAGGCTAGATGCAGGTTTAAGAGAAGGTTCTAAGAAGTCTTTGGTTTTGAAAGAGCGTGAAAAGGCATCAGCTCATTGATCCTTTTCTGCGGGGGGGGGGGGGGGGGACACGACACTGGGCGGTAGAGACAGGAATCATGTGGAGTTCTGGTATGAGAGATTTAAAGACAGAATGTCTTCTGTCTCCGGTGTGGATAACAAATGGACCCTGCCCTTAAGGGGTATCTTCCTTGGACATGGATCACATAGGCAGTTGCAAGAGCTGTGAAGTGGCAGGGTCTTCGGCTGTTGCTTGTGGCATATGCCGATAACAGTTGGATACTGGAGCGGTTGGCCCGACAGGTCAGGCAAGATTGTCCTTGCCTCTATGACCAATAGCAGGATCTGAGAGGATCAGTGCTTCTGGCAGGAAGAGCCCCAATGGGCAATTTGCAATGTTTTATAGCAGGTTGGTGAAGCCTGAGGCAGAGCACTCCAAGAATGACAGGGTTAACCGCTCTGGATAACACATAGAAAACAATATTTTCCTGAATGTGGTCAGTCTGCATGGTAAGAGGTAACTTGACCAAGATCAGACAGCGGGCAGAGGCTCGCTGTAAACTGAGGAAATGGTGAGGGGTGTGGCCAGCGTGGTCATGGGCAGGTTATACTGGCAGACCAATGACTCCTCAATAATGTTGCCACCTGCTCTGAATGGTGGTCTCCCTGAAGATAAGACAGATGGGAACCAATAGCTGTGGAGAAGAGGCAGAATGACCCAGGATTGTCTTCCCAACTAAACATGAGTTTGTAGGTTTTCCCGACTTCTCAGGACAGTAGCTAATGAAATGCCCCTGAGCTGTGCAGTAGAGACAGAGGTTATGCTGCCTTCACCTCTGTTTCTCTCCATCCGAGAGCAAAAACTAACCCAACTGAATGGGTTCTTTGGAGGCAAGTACCCTCACGGGATCTGATGCAGAGTCCAGGGAATGCTGGAGCTCAGAAGCCAAATGGAGAGGTTACCAGGATGTTTTCTTCTCCTGTGGCTGTTCCTGGAACCTTAAATCCACCCGGATGGCTGAGGTAATGAGTTGTTCTAGTGTGGATGGAAGATCTTGGCCTGTGAGCTCATCCTTTATTATCCTAGCTAGCTCTTGCCAGAATATGGCCATCTGACTGTCTTCTCTTCAGTGAAGCTCGGAGGCCAGTGTGCGAACTTCTATAGCATTCTCGCCCATGGTGTGAGTGCCTTGACAGATTTATAGTAATTCCACAACTGAGGACGAGGCACGACCAGACTCATCAAATATCAGGCAAAACTGATGCAAAGAATTGTCCAAATTCTCAAGAAGTGGGTTGTCTCATTTCCACAAAGGAGAAGCTCAGGCAAGGGCAGGATCAATAAGAAAAGCACGAAGGTCACCTTGACACAGTGAGATGGGAAACTAGCTGCCTGAAGTTCAAAATGCATCTTGCATGAATTGAATAACCCCCTGCATCCCTTGGGGTCACCTCTTTACCTGGGAGGTGACAGGAGATGTGGCAAGGATCCCGGGACATGGACAGGCATGGCAGTAGGAGGGGCCACAGGACTCGATAGTGGGACCTGCATGCATCCATGCAAATTGCAAGGCTGTTGAGAAGGCCAGTTACTTTATTAAGCATTTCCTTTACCTGCTGAGTTCACTGGACTAAACCTTGGAGGAGGCTGTTCAGGAATTTTACCTGGTCCTTTTGTGATTGTACCTGGCATGCCAGCCCGGTGATGGCCTGAGCTGGGGATGGGTCCACCAAGCTCATGGCCTCAGCAATTTGTCAGAGTTGTGAGACCTTGTGCTGTGATGTGATTGATGCAGCCTAGCAGGCAAGCCTACTAGGTCCATGCCGACAGCTGGTGGACATGCTCTTCAATGGAACTGAGCTAGACCTTCACCTCTACCAGCCCCTTTCCCTGGAAGTTGAGCCCTTGGGTTCCAGGGTCAGCAGGGCTTAGGTGAAGTTCCCTAGCGGTGGTCAGAAAGAAAATGGCAGAGCCAGACTGGTCAGAACAGGCAGCAAAGTGACAGATACCAGGTGCAGGCCAAGGGTCCGGGCAGATGGTGAGTAAGGCATAGTCAGGATCGTAGCAGACTTCAGTAGCAGAAGATCAGGCAGGCCCCATAGGAGACAGGAGAAAAGCTGGATGAAGCAAGGCAGGCTGGACAAGGCAAGGCAGGCTCCAGGATATCAACACACACTGCAAGCTACAGGGGACTTGTTGCTGAGGCTTGATTCGCTATTCTTTTTTTTTTTCAATTTAAAGTTTTATTATAACCATAAAGAACAATAACTTTCCTTGTATATCCATACATTAATCAAAAAGTTGGCGACAGCAAACGTACAACATACAAAGTGTTTTGTTTATCAATCTAACAGTCCCATTTCCCACCTTCCCCTCCCTCCCCCCCTCCCTAGGTCGTTTGACATGGTTGCATAATTTTATACTATTGTATCTTCGTAGTTCAAGACATAATTGTAACAATAAGAACATGTGGATTATAATATACTGTGATATATATAGACATATGCCAGTGCCGACATCCTAACATGAATCCTAGATTTATGAACTGATCATTGTCCACTTAAAAAGAATAAAGCAAACTAAAAATAAACAATGTGCTTCTGGCTGTTTTTGTCTGCCTTCACACCTCGCTAATTCCCGATGATATCCGTTGCTCATACATCTTCCAGATTTTATGGAATTTTTCCAGCGTGTCGTGTCTCGTGGCCGACAGTTTATTGAGGTAGTAAACGTAGGCCAACTTCCATAGAACTTCTGCCAGTCCAGGGCATTCTGTGTTTTTCCATGTTGTGGCCAGAAGTAACCGGGTGGCAATAATCACTTGAGTAGTATAAGTCTGTTGGTGTCTATCCAAGGACGGAGTTGGGAACGTGAGTAAGCAGCTTTTAATGTCTTTAGAGACTGTTGTCCATAGTGTGTCTGATACATAATGAAAAACAGAGTCCCACAATTTGGCAACGACAGGGCATGACCACCACATATGAAAAAGAGTCCCATCCCTCCCACATTGTCTCCAACATTTACTAGACACTTTGGGGGTTCATCTTATTCAATTTATGAGGTGTTAAGTACCATCTATATAATAGTTTATAGCCATTCTCCATAAATGTAGCAGAAACTGAGCTTTTCTTAGTACCACTGAAACAAGTATCCCATTCTGTTTCTTCTAAAGGGGTTCCCAGATCACCTTCCCATGCTCGGATATGGTTAGGAATGTTTTTATCTTTCCTTACTATAAAATATATTTTGGAGATCAGTTTCTGAGGCTTACCAGACATGAAGCATATACCTTCAAATAATGATCTGTCCAATGTCAATTGAGTCTTAGAGGATGAAATGTAATGACTTAGTTGTGTGTGTGCAAATTTATCCATGTTAGGCAGCTGATATTTGTCCCAAAGAGTCTCAAAACTCATTATATACCCCTGCTCCTATAACTGTCCTAAATATCATATGCCTAGCCCCTCCCATCTTTGAAACCTTCCTGGGATAAGACCTGGTGGGAATTGTTTATTGTTGCCTTGATATAGTAGCTGGAATCTTATCAGGCAACTCTTCCATCTATCCCACAGCTTAAACGTAAATGTGGAATAAGGAGATTTAATTTTCTTAGTTACCCTGCTAATCCTGGGAAGCCATAGTTGCCCGGCTAAGTCCGTCCCACCGGCTAATGTTTGTTCAATGGCAACCCATTGTTTTACGGGCTCCCTCCTGTGCCATTCAACAATGGCTCTCAATTGCGCGGCTATAAAATATTTCCCCTCTTGATCTTTGGGCTGACAAAGTATTTGTCTGGCTATTCGTGGGGGGGGCTTCTTTTCCATATGAAGCCAAATATACACCTCTGCAAGAGTTTCAGTAAGCTGTTGGGGACTTCTATGGGGAGCATCTGGAATAAATAAAGCAGCCTAGGAAGTATATTCATTTTAATTGTAGCTATTCTCCCCATCCAAGTTAACCTAAAGTTGTGCCAAATTTCCAAGTCATGCATGATTTTCTTCGTCAATGCTTTATAATTTAGGGATAACAAGTCAGAACTATCAGCACTCAGATTAACACCTAGATAGTGGATAGTTTTCCACGCCCACTTAAATGGGTATTTCTCTTGTAGTTGCATTTGAGTGCCGACCAGTAACCAAATTGGTAATATTTCTGTCTTATCATAATTGATTTTAAAACCTGATACACGGCTATATGTTTCTATCTCCTCCATGAGTTTGGGCAGAGATACTGCGGGAGAGCTTATGGCAAATAGTATATCGTCTGCGAACATAGATATTTTGTAATGGGACTCTCCTGTTTTCACCTCCTGAATGCCCAGGTTGCTACATATTTTGGTCGCGAAGGGCTCCATTGCAAGTGCAAACAAAAGTGGGGAGAGCGGACAACCCTGTCTAGTTCCTTGCCCTACTGCAAATGTGGGGGAATAACCTCAATTTACTTTTATGGCTGCCTCTGGTGCGGTATATAGTTTCTGTACCCAACGTATGAAATTAGAACCGAGTTGAAATTTCCCTAATGTTTGGAATAAAAAGTCCCAATGTACTCGGTCAAATGCTTTTTCGGTGTCCACAGGCATTAAGATGGAAGGTATTTTTTTCTCCTTCGATTGCCAGGTTAAATTGAGCACCCTACGGACATTGTCTGCTGCCATGCGCCCGGGAAAATATCTTGACTGGTCTGCGTGGACCAGATCAGGTAACAAGTGCCCCAACCTGTTAGCTAACATTTTAGCTAGCAATTTTATGTCTATCTTTAGTAGGGGCGGTAAGAGCCGCATTGCATTATATCTTTACTGTAATTCCTGCTGTATTGGTGTTTGGCGCTAAATTAAAGTTCCTAACAATGAATTAAATATGGTAGTTAGCAAGGGGGATAGTAACTCAGAGAAGAGTTTAAAGAATTTTCCCGTAAACCCATCCAAGCCCAGTGCTTTCCCAATTTTGAATTCTTTAATTGCCTGTTCTGTTTCATCCATTGATATTTTCCTATTAAAAAATGCCTTCTGGTGCTCGTCGGGTTGGGGTAATGGGATTGAAGATATATACTCTGAAACTGCATTTGGGTTTATAGTGGAGTCTTTTGTATATAATTCCTGGTAGAGGCGCATGAACCTATCCCTAATTTGATTACTGCTAGTAGTAAACGAGCTGCCTCGTCCTTAAGTTTTAAAATTTGTGCTTGTGTCCTTTGCTTTCTTAATGCATGCGCTAACAGGCTTCCGGCCTTATTGCAGCCCTCAAAATGGCTTTGCTTTATTAAATCTAATTGATAAGCTGTTTCAGCTCTTTTCAATTGTTGTAATTCCTGGTGAGTTTCATATAATTTTCCCAAATCGTTAATATTTTTAGATCTTTTATGGATTGCTTCTAAATTTTTTATTTTCTTCTCAAGTGCAGTTCTAGTTTGATTTTTCTCTTTATTTTTATAAGATACTAGAGATATAAGATGGCCTCTCACTACTATTTTAAGGCCTTCCCATAATGACATCGGTGAAACTTCCCCATTATCATTTATCTGTACATAATCCTGTATTATACCCCGGATTTTCTGAACTATCGATTTGTCCTCTAATAAAGAATAATTTCCGCGCCAATAGCATCTCCCCATATCATCTTGTAATATATATATATATGTTGCACATCCGACCAGGATATGATATCTATGGAAGCTGAGGCAACTCTAGTAACCAGTAATTTGTCCACCAAGAACATATCGATCCTGGAATAAGAATTATGTACAGATGAATAATAAGTGTAGTCACGTGCATTGGTATTAAAGTAACGCCATATATCCACCACCCCCAGGTGTTCTATCATCTGTTTCAATCCCTTACATTGAAATGAAGATACCGAGCTTCTACCTGTCGATGTATCCATATGGGGATTCAGTACATGTTAAAGTCCCCTCCTATTATGTAGAAGTCACCTTGTATTGTTTCTAATTTAGAATGGAGTTTCTGATAGAAAACAGATTGATTGTGGGTGGGGCTATATATATTTACTAAAATGAACTTCCCTTGAGAGTTATTCATTTGCAAAATTAGATATTTCCCTTCTATATCTTGGTGTAACAGTTGGAAATCAGCACAGATGGTATTGGCTATCAGAATTCCTACCCTCCCCCATATCTATATGCAGTGGTACTAGGTATCAAAAATACCTTAGAGAAATAACAGTTACCCCACAGCAAACCCCCATCCCTTTGCCGCAAATGTGTCACTTGAAAGAAAATAATATAAGCTTTTAAACGTTGTGCTTCCTTGTATAGATTGTTATGTTTAAAAGGGGAATTCAGGCCCTTGACATTAATAGATACTAGTCTGAGAGTAGCCATGATGGTAAGTCTCGGTGTCTAAGAAACCACGGTATTCTAATATAGTGATTGGCTCTCGATTGCATCCTTTGTCTACTAAGAGCCTGCCCCTTGTTCCCATTAGTATCTCTCTTTTCCCTCATTTTGTAACTTGTACAAAATGAGTACTCCAACAATACCCATCAGCCAAATGCCAAATGACCTAGTATCCCCGTATAACCTTCCCCCCCCCACCCTTCCCTTCCCCCCTTGGATGGAGAGGCTGAACAATCAGTAGCCTAAGGCTTATGGTGGAAATGACATCCGCCGTGTTCCCCCCCCCCCCCGGCCATCTCATTTAACAGTATCATCAGTGTTTTACAACACTTTATGCATAATTCCTCTTTCCCAACATTTCTCCATACTATAAGTATGAAAGGGAGAAGTGCACCCCATAAAAATTTGACCAATGAGGGCACAAATTACAATAGTAACCCTGCCAAAGAATACCCTCATCATTAGGGCAGCCATGATGAGCACCTTGACCACATGGCCGCATTAAACTAAAATGTAAGAACAAGTTTAGGCATGTTTTTAGTGAACTACTATGAGCCCTCAATGAGTGTGTGCTCCTACTGGAGGGCACATGGCGTAGTGCTCAGATTCGGGAATACAGAGAAAATTAAACATAAAAAGTTCACATTTCAGAGATCCTTGAAGATGATGATCCCCCAGAGTGTCTCCGCAATGTGAACCTTTCAACATCTCCTGTTCTTGGGGTATTCGATCCATATTGTCCGATGATGTTTTGATCAAGATCCCTGCTTGTTTGAGAAGTTGTGCAGCTTCTGAGTAAGTTTAACTCTTGATGTGACCCCTCCCATTGTAAAGGCCAAGCCAAAAGGGAATAACCATTTGTATTTTAAGTTCTCTCTGTACAATACTTCCGTGATTCCTTGCAGACTCTTTCTCTTTGGAAAGTCATTGGTGAGAGATCTATGAAAATTGTTATTCTGTGTCCTTGCCAAACCAGTTGTTTTTCTCTTCTTGCCACCATATAGATCTCCTCCTTCAGCTGGAAGTTCCTAAAACAGGCAATTATGTCTCACGGCAGATTATTTCTTTTTGCGCCGAGTGACCTATAGGCTTTTTCAAGGAGAATTTCTTCCATGTCGCTTTCTTCTCTTGCTACTTGCTTTGAGCAGGATTGCTTTGCAGATGCTTTGTACCACGAGTTTAGCGTCTTTATGCTCCTCCTGCTCTGGTATCCCACAAAAACGTAAGTTGCAGCATCTAGACCTGTTTTCTAAATCTTCCAGTTTCTCTTGCATCACATCTTGCGTTATTTCTAAAGCAAGCATTTTTTATTGAGCTTGTTGTTCGCAATCATCTGTTCTTCTATTTGGTTTTCCATATCCTCTACATGCTGGCCAATAGCCCCTATATCTTGTTTAAGTTCTGCTACCAGCTGAGTTAGTTCGGTCTTAATCACTCCAATGTTCTGATTCAAGTCCTCAAACCCTTTAATAAAATCTGCTTTAGATATTGCTTCGTAAACGGTCGAAGGAGATTCCTCCATTGCTCATTGTTCTCTTGGGCCTCCAAAACCTGCTCAGCCGCCATTTTGTCTTGATGTTCATTGGTATCGGCTGCAGCCGCTGCAGCGTATGAAAACTGTCGCAGATCGACCGGTTTGCTTTTGGAGGTCATATGAACATTGTTGGCTATAATTTATGCCCAAATCAATCACTTTTAACGTGGACTTGCATCCCAAAATAGCATATAATGTGGCGGGAAGGAGGGAGCTCTATCTTTATGCTTCTATTCGCTTCGGTGACATCACTTCCTCCCTTGATTCGCTGTTCTGCTGGGTCATCACTGAGTACCGGGTTCTGGGTTTCTCGCCATGGGACCTAGATAGGGGCAGGGCATAGTCTGGGTGGGGCTTGGGCATTCTGGGGCATGACCAGGAGATGTGCATGTAGTTTCCTACATGGCTGGGCATCCCTAGCGCCTCCTTTTGGACCGGAGGGACGGCTGTCAGCGGGTTTGACAGCCGACGCTCAATTTTGCCGGCGTCGGTTCTCGAGCCCACCAACAGCCACGGGCTCGGAAACCGGACGCCGGCAAAATTGAGCATCCGGTTTTCGACTGGACAGCCGCGGGCTGACTTCAAATTTTTTATTTTTATTTTTTTTACTTTTGGAAACTTTCGGGACCTCTGACTTAATATCGCTTTTCTGTGCACTTTCCTGGTGCCCGAAGAAATTAGCACCTATCTTTGGGTAGGCGCTAATTTCTGAAAGCAAAATGTGCGGCTTGGCTGCACATTTTGCTTTCTGAATCGCGCGGGAATACCTAATAGGGCCAACAACATTCATTTTCATGTTGCGGGCGCTATTAGGCTCGGGGGGGGGGATGGACGCGCATTTTCGGCCCCTTACTGAATAAGGGGTAACGCTAGGATGTCGAAAACGCGCGTACAATAGAGGGTTAACAGTGCGCTCCGTCGGAGCGCACTGTACTGTATCGGTCCGTAAGGCAGGGGTGCACAGTACAGTGGGGAAAGGTTGAAGTAGGTTAAGAATAATAGTAAACTGGCACTGGTTTAACATGCAATAAGATCAAGAAATAGGACAGCAATGCAGTAGAGCTAGCGTGGCAAGCTGTGAGGTATAATTGGGGGGGGGGGGGGGAGTCAGGATGATTTCAGCTATGGGCTACACACGTCTGCAAACAGCCATTTATTTTATTTATTTATTTAGGGTTTTTATATACCGACATTCTCGATATACATATCAAATCAAGTCGGTTTCCATATAACAAAACTGTCGCCGGTAAGGCGTTACATTAAACAATAGACAAAGTATTGAACAGAGAACGTGCAGCGTAACATTAAACAATCAACAAATTATTGAACAAAAGAACGTAGATCAATAAATATTAAATATTAAACGTAAAAAAGATATATAAAATAAAATAACTATGGGAAGAGCATGAGCTAGAAAGCTGATGCTTCAAGAGATGGTTTTTCATAGCAGGTGGGTGGACTGTCCAGATAAGGTCCTGAAGGTCCTAAGGGTATAAAGTCGGTAGTGGACTTTATATTGTGCTATTTTGCTCTTGACCTGTGTCGAATTGTTTTCTGCGATTCCGAATAGGCTTGTCGGAAGAGCCACGTTTTGAGGTTTTTCTTGAAGGTAAGATGGCAAGTTTCAAGACGAAGATCTGGCGGTAATGAGTTCCATAGGGAGGGCCCAGCAGTGGAGAGTGCTCGTTTTGCTAGCGAAGTTTTAATCGGGGGAGCATATAAAGAACCTTTATAATTATATCTGATAGGTCTTTTTGATGTGTGAAGGCGGAGTTGCGAGGTAAGATTTAGGTGAGCGCTTCCCATAATATCCTTGTGGATCATTGATAATGTCTTGAAGGTGATTCTAGCTTTTATGGGAAGCCAGTGGAGGTAGAGCAGAATTGGAGTGATGTGGGCTCTTTTGTTGGTGTTGGTGAGTAGCCTCGCTGCAGCGTTTTGTACCATCTGTAAGGGTTTTATGGACGAAAACGGAAGACCTAGCAGAAGAGAATTGCAGTAGTCTAACTTGGACAGAATTATGGACTGGACTACTAAGCGGAAGTCGCTGAAGTGAAGGAGTGGTTTCAGATTTTTTAGCACTTGGAGTTTGAAGTAACATTCTTTGGTTGTGTTGTGAATGAAAGATTTAAGGTTGAATTGATCGTCGATGCGCACCCCTAAGTCTCTGACTGAAGGTGAGTGGTTAAAGGGTGGTATTGTGGATTGTGGTTGAGCTTTGGATGTTGAAGAGTGTGTGGTTTTCGTCAGGAGAGATGATGAGGATTTCTGTTTTATTTTTGTTGAGTATAAGGTTGAGGCTGGATAGCAGGGAATTGATGGATAGTAAGCAGTTGTTCCAATGAGCCCAGGTTTTTTGGAGTGATTCTGTGATGGGAAGAATTATCTGAATGTCATCAGCGAAAATATAGTGCTTTAGCTTGAGACTGGAGAGTAGGTGGCAGAGTGGAAGCAGGTAAATGTTAAAAAGGGTAGGGGAGAGCGATGAACCTTGAGGTACTCCTCTGCTTGATTTGATAGGAGGTGATTCTATGTTATTTATCTTGACTTTGTAGGATCTATTTTCTAGGAATGATTGAAACCAACTATGAGCTTCTCCTTGGATTCCTATATCTGATAGCCGCTCGAGGAGGATGTCATGATTTACCGTGTCGAATGCGGCGGATAAGTCGAGAAGAGCGAGGAGGTACGATTGTTTTTTTTCTAGGTTCAGGAGGATGGTGTCAGATAGTGATGTTAGTAGAGCTTCTGTGTTTTGTGATTTCCTGAATCCAAACTGAAAGGGGGAGAGTATATTGTTCTCCTCCAGGTAATCGGCCAGTTGCTTATTGACGAATCTCTCCATTACTCTTGAGATTAGGGGTAGGTTGGCTATTGGGCGGAAGTTGGCAGGGTCTGTTGTAGGCAAGTTGGGTTTTTTTAGTAATGGTTTCAGAATGGCTATTTTCAGTTGTTCTGGGACCTTTCCTTCAGTTAAAGAGCAATTTATGATGTTTGCTAATGCTTTGGAGATGGTGTTGGGAATAGATAGTAAGAGCTTGGAGGGAATGGTGTCCAGTGGGTGAGAGGATGGTTTAAGTTTATTGAGGATGATTTCAATTTCCAGGGATGATGGGGTCTCGAATGATGATAAGCTGCATTTTTTGATGTGTGTCGGAGTGCTGGAGGTGTTGCTGTCAGAAGTTGAGTGGAGATTGAGATAGAGGTGCTCTGGGGTGTAGTTGCTGTCGGCTGTTGGGGTGTTGTTGCTGTCAGCTGTTGGGTGGAGATTGGCTTGAGGAGGTTGGTGATCTTGTTATCGAAGTAAATTGCTAGTTCCAATGCTTTGTCGGCTGCTTGTTCGTCTGGGATGATAGGTGGAGAGGGTTTTGTAAGGGATGATACAAATGAGAATAAGGCTTTGGCGTCGAATGCGAAGTTATGGATTTTTTTTGCATAAAGTCTTTTTTAGCCTTGAGGATAGCTAATCTGTATGTGTTGAGGTGGATTTATAGTTTAGCATCGTGGTTGTGGATGGAGATTTGCGCCAGTTGTTTTCCTTTTTCCTAAGTTCTTGTTTCAGAGTTTTTAGAGTCGGAGTGTACCAAGGCTGTCTATTGGCTTGCGGTGGTTTCAGAGATTTGGTGATGGATGGGCAGGATAGATCTGCGACCTCGTTTGTTATCGTAATCCAGGAGTTGATCGCTGATGCTGTGTCTGTGAGGTCCAGTCGGTCGAGTTCTTTGGTGAGCACTTTATTAAGATTGTCAATGGAGCAAGGTTTCCTGTATTGAATGGTGGTTGCTGGGTGGCTAAGACGAGGTTGGTCTTTGATTTGAAGTTCGGCTGAGATGAAGTAATGGTCTGACCATGGGACCGGGACACAAGTAGGGTTGGTGGTCGAAGTTATGCCATTGTTGAGAAAGATCAGGTCTAGCGTGTGACCCGCTTTGTGTGTGGGATCTTTGATAATCTGGGTGAAGCCAAGGTGATTTAGTGCTGTGAGAAGGATGTCACAGTTGTGGGGTTAAACGAGAGCTGTTAACATGTAGGTTAAAGTCACCCATCAGTATAGCTGGTCTTTAGTTAAAGGCATGTCTTTAGTTACTCCCTAAAGGTGAGAAGGTCAGGGGCGACTCTGATGTCTAGTGGCAGGGAGTTCCAAAAGGTGGGGCTGATCCTAGAAAGGTTCTCTTTCTCATGCTGGAGAGTCGTATTTTCTTGAGGGCTGATACTACAAAATGAGAATTTAGGAATATGCATAGCGGGTGGGAGAGGGTGTACAGGATGAGTCAGTGTTCTAGGTACGGTGGTGCCTTGAAAGCCAAGACCAGGGTTTGAAGAAGTTGCGATAGAGATTGGGAACCAGTGTCAAGTTTTCAGGAATGAGGTGAGTCTGTGCTGCTGTGTTTGAATGAGCTATAGGCAGGAAATTAGTTTTTTAGGGAGACCAATATAAAGGAAATTGCAATAGTCCATGTGGGAGATTACACAGACCTCAACAACAGTAGTGAAGGTAGGAAAGCTGGCAAGGTATATATATATATATATATATATATATATATATATATATATATGCATCTCCCGCTGGCTGATAAGGGCAGGTAGGAGGATAAGGAGAGTGGTACTGCCTCCTGGTCTTCCTCCTTTGTCACCCAGACCCAATTCACAATATGCACTGCACAGCATTATGGTGTCCTGCACAGGTCAAGAATGAATTTCTCCCAGCAGCAGAGGAGAATAATATAGATTAGAGTGCAGTCAGTCTCCTCCTGCCAGTACTGATGAAGTCAGGGGCATCAGAGAGGAGGGATATGGAGGGGAATCAGTCAGGACAAAAGTGAGAGGAGATTGGCTAACAGAAGGTGAAAAGGGGAGAGCACTTGACATCATGTACTTGGATTACAGTAAGGCCTTAGACACAGTTCCGCACAGGAGACATAACTAAATCAAGCACCCTTGGTTTGGAACCTAGCGTGACTGACCTGGTTAGAAACTGGCTGACTGGGAGGCGACAAAGGGTACTGGTAAATGGAGTTTTACTCAGAGGAGGGGGGGGGGCACATTACTAGTGGTGTACCTCAGGGATCAGTCCTGGGACCAGTTCTTTTCAACATTTTTGTGAGCAACATAGCGGAAGGATTGTCAGGAAAGGTTTGTCTTTTTGCCAAAGATACAAAAATCTGCAACAGGGTACTTAGCTAAGAAGGTGTGGAAAACATGAGGAGGGATCTAGAGAAGCTCGAAAAATGGTCTAGAGACTGGCAGCTAAGATTTAGTGCTAAAAAATGCAGAGTATTGAATTTAGGATGCAAAAACCCAAGGAAGAGGTACAGTATTGGAGGTGAAATTCTTCTAAGCACAAAAGAAGAGTAGGATCTAGGAATGATTGTATCTGATTATCTTAAGATAGCCAAACAGGAGGGCAAAGCCACGGGAAAAGAAAGATGTTCGGCTGCATAGGGAGAAATGGTCAGCAGAAAAAGGGAGGTGATATTGCCCCTGCATAGGGTTTCTTGTGAGATCTCATTTGGAATACTGTGTATAATTCTGGAGACCGCACTCTCAAAAGGATATAAACAGGATGGGGTCAGTCCAGAGGGTGGCTCCTGAAATGGAAAGTGGTCTTTGTTTTAAAGCATATGGGGACAGACTTAAAGATCTAAACATGTACACCCTGGAGGAAAGGCGAGATAGGAGAGATATGATAGAGACATTTAAAATTCTCAACGGTTCTATGCACAGGAGGTGAGCCTCTTTCAACAGAAAGGAGACTATAGAATGAGGAGTCATGGGATGAGGGAGAAAGGGCATAGATTCAAGAGTAAGCTTAGGAAACATTTCTTTAGAGAAAGAGAAGTGGATGCATGGAACGGCCCTCCCAGCGGAGGTGGTGGAAACGAAACAGTATCTGAATTCAAGAAAGCAGAGAATAAATACACAGGATCTCCGAGGGAGTAATGGGAATTGTAAAGGCTACATAAATTGGATGGATGGGCAGGCTAGAAGGGCCATGTGGTCTTTTTCTGCCAACATGTTTCTATGGATCTACTTGTGGGGATGTAAGTGTAAAGGAGGATTGGTACCTGGGATGTGTGTGTGTCAGAGAGGACACTTGTGTTAGGAGGATGAGAAAGATGATACCGGGAATGGTGGAAGAAGGGTAGAACAAAAGAGAGGGTATCTGAAATTGGAAGACAAATGGAGTGAGGAGAAGGAGAGAGAGAATGGGGATGACAGGGGGAGCAGGCCCCTCCACATCTCCCCCAGCTCCTGAAACCTCTTCCACTATACCTATCCCAATCTCAGTATTTTTCTCCTTAGCCCCGATCCCCAAAATTTCTCTTTCTCCCCATCACACAATTCCAGAAAGTCCCTCCCTCCCTTTCCTTGCTCTTCTCCCCAACCAGATCCCCTTCCCTATACCCGATCCTCTTTCCTTCTCCTCCCATTATCTCCCCCTCCTTCCAGACCCCCATTCCTGATCCTTCCTTTTTCTTCTCCCCAAAGATCTTCTTTTCCTTTCCTTCCCCCGTCCCTGAGATCCTCTTCCTCCCCAGCCATAAAAATCCAAAATGAACAAAATAAATTATAAAGACTCACAATCAGGATTGGAAAAATAATTTATTTTCATTATGCAAAATGGGCCGGATTTTAAACCTACGCACGCGGGGTACATTTGTGCGTGCTACCCGGTGCGCACAAATGCATCCCGATTTTATAACATGCGTGAGCAGCCATGCGCATGTTATAAAATCCGGGGTCAGCACACGCAAGGGGGTGCACACTTGTGCACCTTGTGCGCGCCGAGCCCTAGGGGAGCCCCGATGGCTTTCCCCATTCCTCTGCCTCCTCACCTTCACCTCCCTTCCCCTACCTAAACCCGCCCCCCCCCCCCCAGCCCTACCTAAACCCCCCTAACCTTTATTTCATAAGTTGCGTCTGCCTCTGGGCAGGCGTAGGTTGCGTGCACTGGCCAAGTGCTGGCGCACGATCCCCCGGCACAGCCACTGTGCCGGAGTGCCCCGCCCCTTTCACAAAGCCCCAGGACATACGCGCGTCCCAGGGCTTTGCACGCGTCACCGGGCCTATGCAAAATAGGATCGGCACGCGCAGGAGTGGTTATGAGCGTAAATCCTGAGGATTTACACGCGTAACACTTTTAAAATCCGCCTCAATATGTTTATAATATTTAGGGGCCAATGCAATACTCCCCTAGGGCTTGGCGTGAAGATTATTGCATTGGCCCCTTTAATTTGCAAAATTATGACCATTTACACAATATGCTGTAGAATTGCTGCCGAATTTCAGAATCTTTGCTGTAGAATTTTCTCTTTCCACAGAGTCTTCCCCTCAGTCACCACTGGGAACTGAGGTCATAATTAAACATGACAATGATAGTAACAGAAAAGAAAAAAGTTACCGGTTCAGCTCATAGAATTTAATAATTAAGACATCAGGTAGAGTAATGAGAAGCTGCAATTTATTTTTGCAGGTTTGCAAGGTATACTGTACAGAGAGAATTCTATACAATCCCTGTTCTTAGTCTGTAAAGATATTTTGTTAACCCAAAGGAGCTTGCATTTGATAGATTTTTATATTCCACTTCTTGGCACTTTAAAGCAGATTACATTCAGGTACTGTAGGTTTTCCCTATCTCCACAGGGCTTACAATCTAAGGGGGTTATTTTCCAAGCCACGTTATGGGCTTTTTGCATGCGAAAAGCACCATAACGCATGGTGCAATGCTTAATTTAGAAAAGGGAGGAGTTGGGGTGGGGATTTCTGGCCAAAGGGCTGGCTTTGCAATTCCATATTGCCCAGTTTTAAGATTGGGAAATAACTTGTGTGACATGGCTTTATTGCACTTTGCAATGTTTTCACACATAGTGTTTTAAGGAGAGAGAGAGAGAGAGAGAGAGAGAGAAAGAGAGAGAGAGAGAGAGAAGAGAGAGAGAGAGAGAGAGAGAGAGAGAGAGAGAGAGGAGAGAGAGAGAGACTCTCATAGTAGTTAGGAATTTATACCTCTATAGGAGGCCCACCTAGTAACTCGAGGTGAGTATTAGGTACGTAGTAGTGTAGGGATTAGGGGCCACTTTGACCTTCAGAGTCAGAAGTACTAACAGAACAGTAGACTCTTGTGAAGATTTGAGGTCCTTCAGAATGAGGAAACTCACACAAAGATGAGATTTGTACAGTGTTCTCTTAACCTAGCTATCAAGAATGTACTGTTTTGTTCATACATCTCACTCTGAAGGTCAAAGTGGCCCCTAGCCCCTAGACTACTACCTAAACCTTACCACGAGTTACTAGGTGGGCCTTCTATAGAGGTATAAATACCTAACTACTATGAGGGCCTTATAGCATCTCTTTCTCTCTCTCTCTCTCCCCAGTGGTTGTAGGTAGGAATTACAACAATTGTGGCACTCTGCAGTAATACCTATGCAAAGTGCTAAGATAGCACACTTTGCAATAAATGAGATATTACCCTAAAACATGCCCCTCCTTCCTTTCGCATGCAATAGTTTGATGAATCCTGGCCTAAGTTTGTACCAGAGGGTAATGTGTCTTGTTTCCTGGTTCATAGCCTGCTGCTCTAACCACTAGGCTACTCTTCCACTTGTAGGTAGGTCTTTGGGAGCAGACTTTGACATATTCGTTCATTGCAACTGTTAGTATCCCCTGCTTCTGTGACTGCTGAGATTCAGTCTATCAAATTCCTGAGTGCAGATTTTGTATCTAAAGGTTATAAGAATGTTCTTTTTTTCAGTGCCAGTCACTGAATTTATTAGAAGAGCAAATTGTTCTTCTTTGAAGTCAGAATTAAAGGTCATATTTATAATTAAGATATATTCTTCTCAGGTTTTCCTAGACTTCAAAGTATACTTTGCCTATTCATGTAGAACATAAAGCATAGAAGATGTCAGCAGATAAGTAGTACTTGGTCTACCCAGTCAACCTAGTTGTGTCTTCCCTACTGTGCTGTCACAGTAGGGCAGACAGGTCAAAGGTCTCCCTCCAACTATGGTTGGTAGAATTAGGATTCAATGAGAGTAATTTTTTAAATAATTCCACAGGTAAACAGTGCTTTACCCACAGAAATGGACCTTTTGAAAATTGTTCCCTGTGTACAGGTAAAAGTGGGGGTGTTGTGCCAATATGTGTTCTTGCGGAGGGGTTTGGAAGTACATGCATGCTTTAGAATTTTCAAAAGTATGTATGGACTTTTTCTCATAAAAACTGCTCACATGAAATATCAGGTGTAAATGTGTGTGTGTAATTTTCCTTAGGAAACTTTCAAAGTGAAAACACAAGCATATTTTTCCTTTACAAATCAGTGCAAAGCCTATGGCAAAAAGTACCTGTGAATTTTGCAGATAAGCAGCCAGTCAATTTAAAAACTTGAGATTTTAAAAGATACCAAATTATTTAAAACCCCTTAAACTGAGAGACCTAACTATCCAATCATCAGCTTTAAAACTTTAGCAACGTAATAAAATTAAGATGCAGCAGAAGTCCAGCAGCGAATTGGGGCTATTCTGTCTTTTGCACCACGTGCCACATGTATGATTATTTACTTTTTGAAAGGTTTTGTATGTGTGCACCCGGTGCAAAGAGCTCCTGGCTCTCAGAGAATGAGTCCAACCTCTGGAGGTCAGAGTGGCAGATCTAAAGGAATTTAGAAAGACAGAGGTATATAAAGGAGACCTTCAGGAATATAGTAGCCAAGTCCCAACTCCAGTCAAGAGCCTTTGCGCTTCTTTGGAGGAGCACAATGTTCTGGATTTCAGTTTCCTGCCTAAGAGCCTAAATGTATCCTCCAGAACTTGCCTTCTGCATCTTCCTGTGTCATTCGTACCATAACAGTCAGCTCCCTCCCAGCACTCACTGAAATCTTATCTAGGTAGCATGTGAGATCCGCTATCTTCGCACCAGGCAGACAACTTACCAAGCGATCCTCTTGCCCACCATCCTCAAAGCTATCTACATTTCTAATGATTGAATCACCACTATAACGTCCATCCTAGCCCTTCCCTTCCGGGCACACGGCCCTGGAGACATATCCTCAGTTGATGAGGATTAGGCATCACCTGGAGGGCAGGTCCTAGCTATAGGAACACTTCCTGCCACACCAAGGTGAGGGGATCCTGCCAGATGACCTGGGGAAAATAAATCAGGGCATGATCCTGACAGCTTATAAATGCAAAGCATAGCAGAGAGATCCCAGAAGAAGGATGAGTGCTGATGCTAAAAAGCAGACAAGGACCACAAGCCCCAAAAAGCCAAGGGTGGGTGGTTTGAGGACTAAACTTCACACGAAATGGAAAATTAAGTCGAGAGAGTGCCCATGCTTGTGTGAAACAACCTTGGTTAGTTGAGTGAGGCCAAGGTCATCCTTGTTGTGATAGAAGCTGGTGACTTGTCCTTTGAGGGGAGCCTCTACATGTTAATTGAAATCCCTAGAGTCAAGAGATTGCGGGTAGTAATAGCAATGTAAAGGTAATGAGTGAAGTCAATTGAAAAATCCAACAAAATAACAAACTTCATTACTATGTACTTTAAACACCTCATATATATGATTACTCCCGGATAATTTTAGGGCCCTCGTTACCTTGGAACTTCCTTACTAGGCAGTCAGATTTGCCTAGTTGCTTAGTAATAACTAGCTCAAGGGCCAGTGCGTGCTTGAAGATGATAGCTACTCTTCCTCCATGGCCCATGGGTTGCGGGATGAGATGAATTTGGCAACCAGGTGGGCAGAGTTGAATGGGACTAATAGTGTCACTTTCTCTCATCCAAATCTCTGTAAGGCATAGCATGCGGAGCTTGAATTCTTCAGTTAGGTCAAGGAAGTGATGGGATTTACTATTTGTGAAGCCTGAATTGAAAAGGCCAAGTTGTGGGGGTAGAGGGCAATTTGAGTAGAATGGCTGAAGCTTTTGGGTTGTAGCGGGATATGACAGAGATGTCTTGCATGGGCTTGTTAGCAGGCCGATACAGTACAGTGCATTCCAGCGGAGCGCACTGTTAATCCGTGTTTGGACGCGCATTTACGACGTGCTAGCTTTACCCCTTATTCAGTAAGGGGTAATAGCGCGTCGAAAACGCACGTCCAGCCCCCCCGAAACTAATAGCGCCCGCAACATGCAATGCATGTTGATGGCCCTATTAGTTATTCCCGCGCGATTCAGTAAGCAAAATGTGCATCCAAGCCACACATTTTACTTTCAGAAATTAGCACCTACCCAAAGGTAGGCGTTAATTTCTGCCGGCACCGGGAAAGTGCACAGAAAAGCAGTAAAAATTGCTTTTCTGTGCACCCTCTGACTTAATATCATGGTGATATTAAGTCGGAGGTCCCAAAAGTTAAAAATAATCAAAAAAGAAAAATTCAAAATCAGTCCGCGGCTCGTGGGTTGAAAATCGGACGCTCAATTTTGCTGGCGTCCGGTTTGAACCCGTGGCTGTCAGCGGGTTTGAGAACCGACATCGGCAAATTTGATCGTCGGCTGTAAAACTCGCTGACAGCTGCCTCTCCTGTCCAAAAAGAGGCGCTAGGGACGCGCTAGGGTCCCTAGCACCTCTTTTTACCACGGGCCCTAATTTGAATAATTATTTTTCTGAATCGTGTGCACAGGAGAGCTGGCACTCGCCCGCTCTCCCACGATTTTTACTGTATCGGCCTGTATGTTGGTTGGGGAACTTTCCTGCCCTAGATCACCTGCTGAAGAACTGTGCTGTGAGTTTACTCTTTTTCTCTTTTACTCTGAAGGTTAGGCACCAGAGGGGCAAGGTTTTTATTTTATGAGTGGTTTGGACACTGCCGATTTAACTGGTCATTATACATGAAAGCTGATCATATTAGTTCTTCTGCTTGCGGTTTGATCATATGCAGGACCTGATAACTGGTGTAGGGACTATTCAAAACATTTAAATAGATTTGCAGAGTGGGAAGTGATCACTGGAACTATCAGTTTCTGACTAGAGTTGGATATGTAACTCCTGGGTTGGTAGTCGCGGACAGAAGGTCCCAAAGGCCATATCTTAAATTACAGTTTTCTGTGATTTTTATTGAATGTTTCACTTGAATAATATCCAGGGTTCCCTGAGCAGGAGGAAAGAGAACTTTCAAGGCTCTTAGCATTGCAAACACTTAAGTCTCTGTTTAAAGTGATGATAGATAGCGGTGATAATAAGGGCACTAATGAATGTTAGTCACTTATCAGCAAAAAGTGCACTGAAAGCTGATTGGTTTCCAGCATTACTTTTACTGAAGTGATGAAATAGAGAAAGTATCTTAACAGCTGAGTGACTCACTTAAAGATGACATAAGGATACTTCAAATATAA